>NW_007378779.1:23193-27656 GCF_000475195.1 Diaphorina citri
CCAGCGCCCTAGCTCAGGGCGGGTCTCCGTTGGGAAATAGATTCTGTCTAGTTCCAGGCATGAGGTTTACCCGACCGAAGAAGAAGTAGGATACCGGGAATGAGAGAAGCTGAAAAGCCCTTGCTAATGTCTGGGAGCAAAGTGTCAGAGTGCTAATCGGGAGTGGTTGGTAGATAATTTTTCTCAATCGATGAACTATGCTGGACATAGGACATTGAACTCTAGTCATCTATGATACTATGGAATGGGTCAACTCTCTTTTAAAGGAACCGTATGTATTATTTAAGAATCATGCTTTTTCCAGAAACGTATAGAATTGTGCAATACATGTTTATGACTAAATGTATAACATTTTATAAGAGGGGCCGTTTTTTGTTTTATTTTTTTTTTTTTTTTTTTTTTTTTTTTTTTTTTTTTTTTTTTAAATTTAAGCAAGGGTCTATTGTAATTTATTTTTGAAAATATTGTACCAAATACATGAGACCTTGCTTAGACTGCGGGAGTAAAGGGACTTTTCAGTCTCATTCTGGCAGTATAAGCAGGGTATATTCTATTCTATTCTATTCTTATCAGACCCATTCCTTTCAAGGGTAGGCTAGCGGGTTCGATTCGCAAAAATATTTTCGCCGTACTCGGCGCAAATAGATAGAAAATTTATAAATATTAATAATTTTATATTTGTAATTTTACTAGCGTTCTCCAACAGCTAGTACAACTACACAAAACCCACATTACAAATAGGTACATAGGAGGCAGGTATAAAGTACATTATAGGTATAAAGTACATTACACATAGGTATATAGTACATTATACATGCACTCGAACTTTTTACACCAAAATCAATACCAACCTCGCTCTAAACCTGGGCTTATATCTGTGCACTTATTCGCGCTATTTCGCTCTATCGGATAGACTGAAGGTTAAAAATACTCGTCGCTCATTGGTCGACTTTGTCCTTGAAAAGTTTTCATCCCTTCAAAGGAAAGGGTGCTTCATGGATTCATAGAGAGAGGAAAGTTCATTCCTGTTCCCCTTCTCTGCCAGTCTGGCTCGTGATAGATTTAATTTTATCGCGAAATAAACATAAATATTCCATTTGTCCATATTTAAATCTGTATTTTGACTATTTTTTTTTCCGGGAATCTGTGATAAAAAGCGGGGGATTTTTTTTTTTTCCTTTTTTTTAATTTCAAGGACTGAAGATCTAACCTCAATTTGAAAATGTGCGATTTTTGTTGAGTTAATTATTTAATATTTTTTGCTTGAGAATTTCTTGAGTTTTAAGACATATTTTGTTTCTCCGGCATTTTACTAGAATGATAGAAAATAAAAATGCACGAAATTTAATAGAATAGGTATTAAACAAAGAAGGTAAGTAAGTTAACTATAACAGACTGTACTTTAGCTAACTATAAGAAAAATAAAATAAAAAATATCGTAGATTTTTACATTTTCTATTTTTCTCCTCTCATTTTTTGCCAGTCTGTTGAGGTGTTCGTACCCCAATGAAATTCGGTTTGCGCTTCATACAGCTACACTGCTCACATATTCAGGATATAGGGGTGGGTGGGGGGAATGCCCTTACGGGGTATTAGGGAAAAGTCTGGTAGGGAAAGGTGGGGTAAGGAGAACCCGGAGGGAAATTAGAGGGCAACGTATTCGTTATGATTTTGACGGGTGCAATCCGTAGGTTGGTGGGGGTGTAAAATTGAATTGAATTGACTGGGGGATGAGCAAGCATATGACATGACGGCGGTCACGGCGGTTCGAATAAATAATGTACTTACCTAGATATAATATGTACTTACCTATACATATTATTAGTATTAGTATTATTAGTGCTTTATTTAGTCGTAGATTCGTATAAGCTTAACCCAATTTTTAGGGCTATTTGGCCCTTCATCGAAGCCTCACTGTATCTAAAGCCAGCCACAGGTACAACTGATCAGGCCTACCTGATAGTGTGTGCTTATCAGATATCAGGTAGACCTGACCTGATCAGGTGTATCTACCTGTCAGGTCTACCTCATAGTGAGTGTGGCTGGCCCAAGGACGAGTAGAAGATTTTTCAAGGAAAATGAGATGGAGCCCCTGTTCCACATGAGACAACTTTAAACCCACTGTAGTGTAGACCTAGAAGTTAGGATTTTTTTTTTATAAAGCAAGGGTCAGAGCCCTATTTATTTACAAGAATAAGAAATGAACAATACATAATATATGATAAAAATAAGGGAACTATATAAGGGAACTTACAAAGGAACTAAAATAAGGGAACTTACAAAGACTCAATTCGCAAGTGTAGAGCACCGAAATTCATCTTAGGATGTCAGACCGTAATGTCAAATAAAATCATAAGTACCATAACATACCAATGAAAAGTAAGAGTTCAACAAGTCAGTCACCATTTGCCGAAGTCAATCTCAATTCGCACAAGTCCTTAGCTCGCTCGACCTTGATTTTAAGGCGGAGGAAGCCAGCGCGAAAGGTTACTGAACCTTTTTTCGAGTCGAATCGGGCCGACCTTGGACCAAATGTAGGACACTGTACGGTTGACGAGGTCTCTAGGTGTTACCTTGAGGTCAGATGGCCGTGATAGTCGGGTAAATATTGAAGGAACGGCAGTCGGATTTGAATAGAAATGTTTCCAATGCAACTGCTGTGAACTGCACTAACTGCAGTACTGTGAGCTGCACTAACTACAGTACTGTGAGCTGCACTAACTGCAGTACTGTGAACTGCAGTTAGTAGTTAGCTCGAGGACTACACGAGTGCATCAGTATTAGGTAGGTACTGCAGTACTGAGTGCATGAGGATTGCAGTTCTCGTAATATTAGGTCATCCACTCACTATCAGATATACCTGATCAGGTATACCTGACAGACGGATCTTTTCAGTCATGCCTGTCAGGTCTACCTGATAGTGTGAGTGCTCAATGCTCATCAGGTGTCAGGTACACTGAGAAAAAAACTAGGGTGCCGGCAGCCCAATCGGGCGACTGGGTTCCGGCACTAATCCGGGAATCTGTGAAAAAAATCGGGGGATTTTTTTTTTCCTTTTTTTTAATTCAAGGACTGAAGATCTAACCTCAATTTGAAAATGTGCGATTTTTGTTGAGATAATTATTTAATATTTTTTGCTTGAGCATTTCTTGAGTTTTAAGACATATTTTGTTTCTCCGGCATTTTACTAGAATGATAGAAAATAGAAATGCACGGAATTTAATAGAATAGGTATTAAACAAAGAAGGTAAGTAAGTTAACTATACAGACTGTACTTTAGCTAACTATGAGAAAAATAATGAAAAAAAATATCGTAGATTTTTTACATTTTCTATTTTTCTCCTCTCATTTTTTGCCAGTCTGTTGAGATGTTCGTGCCCCAATGAAATTCGGTTTGCGCTTCATACAGCTACACTGCTCACATATTCAGGATATAGGGGTGGGTGGGGGGAATGCCCTTACGGGATAGTAGGGAAAAGTCTGGTAGGGAAAAGTGGGGTAAGGAGAACCCGGAGGGAAATTAGAGGGCAACGTATTCGTTATGATTTTGACGGGTGCAATTCGTAGGTTGGTGGGGGTGTAAAATTGAATTGAATTGAATTGACTAGGGGATGAGCAAGCATATGACATGACGGTTCGAATAAATAATGTACTTACCTAGATATAATATGTACTTACCTATACATATTATTAGTATTAGTATTATTAGTGCTTTATTTATTTTATTATTATTATTATTATTTTTTTTACAGTAGGTACAATACAATATTATGTAATTAGATAGGTACATAAAAAAGAGAGAGAAACATACATCATAGTAACGTACCGACTATGCGATGCGATATACCTACCCAGGTATTTTTCTTCTCTTTAAAAGGTACCTTTCGGAGAACGAATCTTTTATTTGTTCAGAATAAAGTTTACACGGGTGGTAATCGAACCCACCTCAACCTAGCGCTTACAAAACTTAGCTGGGATTTTTTTTTTTTTTAATTCAACTCTGTTTCAATTTCAGATCTCGAGCCAATATAAGCCACAGCCCCATGACCTTCACAACAAGTCGTTTTTGATTTGGCCACCAAGGCAAAGCGCCTTAAAACTGCACCCTTGGACTTTTCATCCCCCTCACTACTCGGTACAGTCGAATTAGGTATTCTTGTGACCTTATCAGCCAACAACGGCGCGCGCAATAACGGACCCCTCAAACTTTCCGGTCTCATATCGCCACCAGAGTCCCTTTCCCTCGCTGATCATTCACGGCGCATGCGTGAAACATTTCCCGAGGTTAACCGATCATGTCCGAACTTCGGCCGATTCTCCCGAAGACGACCACGATCATTCCGCTGTCGAATAACGACATTTGTGTGACGTCACTGATCAAGGAGAAAATCCGAGAGTACATGATGAAGGGACAGGCGAAGGAGGTGGATCCAAGCGACGAGGCTTCCCCTATTAAGGTGAGT
>NW_007378779.1:28108-34690 GCF_000475195.1 Diaphorina citri
AAAAAAAAAAAAAAAAAAATTGAGGTAAATATTTTGGGTTTTTTTTAAAAAATATAAAAAAAAAAAAAAAAAAAAAAAAAAAAACGGTGACGTAGAAGTACTTAAGTAGAAGGTGCATTTAAAAACACGTGTTTTTTTTCTACTTTATTTTGAAGGCTAAAATAAAAAATAATAATAATAAAATAAAAATAACAATAGAAAATAAAGAAAATACGTAGGTATAGGTACCTACCTATATTTTATGTAATACATAATGTATAATGTGATACCACGAAACTAAATTCGTGAGTCGTATTTTTACTCCGTAAATGATGAATAAGGTGGTACCTACCTACCTACCTACCTGGTAACCTAAACACTCTTCATGTATATTCTGACGAAAAACCTCGAAATTTTGGTTCAGAATTTACAGGCTAACAGAGAATGACGTAATGACGTTTTTCCCAAAAATCTCTTATATTTTCTTGAAATAATTGATTTTTTAAATTTTCATCTTATGAAATAACATATACGTGTTTTTGCGTTCTACCTAACGTGTGATTACCTACGTGTATAAGACATATAAGTCTACCTATTTTCAAGGCTTTTAAGTCAATCGGACCAGTAAAAGTGGCTTTGATTGTGGAGTGGAGAGGAGATACAAGATTTAAACCATACATCCAGACATCTTGTTGAAAAACCACGCAAAAAGCTTTTGTTTCACCACAAAGAATCCTCGGAATTTGCATTTTGAACAATTCAATTTCGTGCATAGTAAGTATATTTTGTGCATTATTTCATGATACTTCAGATGCTGGTGATGATCATAGTTATGATGCTTTGGAATAGAACCTCCAACTTGTAAAAGAATTACCTAATAAAATAAAGGCAGGATTCGAGCCTAAAACCAGGCAATTGAGGCAAAGAACAATGACCTGATTATAAGAGAAGGAACTTAATTTCAAGAATTTCTAACCGAGAATCAAGAACAACAAGAAACGTGTTCGAAAATACCTGCCTACAAGCCGAGTTCCCTAGCTGTTCTTGAGGTATTTTTATTCCATGCTGGGTTAGATTGAATAATTTCCGTATATTGAAATTATTATACGCGAATCCAATCCAACTCACTTCGTAATACGAAGTTCTCATATAGAATATAGAATAGATATTCTCCCGTGTGCATTCGTATAAGACGCGGTTCGGTCTGCGTGCTTCCCCACCAAAAGTGCAATTTTAACGTGTGTTTTAAGTCCTAAAGATTCTGAATACATAGACTATACATACGAAAACGTTAAAAAAAAAAAAAACTGTTTAGGAGCCCTTCTAATTTTTCCAAGGACCGACTGTGCACTTTGGGCCATAATCTACGAGTATCTAAGCGCACGGCATCTGTGCGCCAGGCCAAGTTCCAGTAAGCACGCCTGTGTATCTTTACACGAACCGATTCGGCAGGTTTTTCTCATTCTCTTTTCTCATTCTATTCTATTCTAACCTTCCCAGGCCTTTACATTTTACAGTGCTTGCTACATGTCAAGTCCAATTTAGCTAACTATATGTGAAACATAGTGACATACCTACATTCTCATGACACCAGATGAAAAAAATGAATTTAGATCTCAATATTTACGTCTTACCAACAGTCGAAATGGACCAAATTTCTGGTGTCACAAATTTATAAATAGGGAAACACGGGGCAAAACGATCACCCGCCCTTTTTGGGAGCTAGGAAGTGCTGAGCTCTCTTGGATGGACTAGGAACTATTCCTGCAAGTGTTATCTTTGTTTTGATCTGTGGTTGATTCAATTACCTGCTCATGTGATAGATTTACCTCACCTGAGAGTCAAAGCTGAGGTAAAACAAAATGTTGATAGAAAAAGCATACCTACTTTTCCATAACGGAATAGATCAGTTGCGCTTACTTGGGTGATGTTTCAAAGTCATAGAGCAGGAAAAATGAGGACGAACGGATTTTTTCTTTTTCTTCTACGACTTCTAGATCCCGAGATAAATCGATTTAAAAAATACCGGTAAATCGTGAACTTTGACGTCACTGCATACGCTCCCGTAGGCGATGACGTCACATCAAATGTCCGGAGCAAGGCAACGCATTAATGTGTTTGTGCGCATACGTTTCTGCGCAGTTCTTTCTGCTCCTCCGCTAGCGCGCTTGCATAGTGGCGATACATTTTTGGTTTTATTTACAATAAAAACTATTCTGTTCTATTCTATTCTAGTGGCGATTCTACGGCCCGTGGACACCTCCACTGAGGAGGAGGAGGAGATGTTTGTGGGTTCCACCACTGGAGATGAAGAGGTAGAGGAGGAGATAGTGGAGGTGGGAGAGGAGGAAGAGGAGAGTGACGAGTTTGATGACGCCATTGATAGGTGAGTGAGTTTTATAGATGAATTGTATCTCTGTGAATTGAATTGAATACCCACTTAATTAGGCATTACTAGACCGAAGAATCACTCAATCAGTCAATGAGTCCCCATGAATTGAATTGAACTCTATTTCTGTGAGTTTAGACCTCTAAAGGTGTGTCCACACATAGTCGACCGGCCGTCGATTGATGTCGACAGGTTCAGGGTTCCGCAAAGATGTTCACCTTTTGAAAAGGGTTCCGCGGGCCAAACTAATTAAGAAACACTGGTGTAGGGTGTAGGGTTCAGGGTTCCGCAAAGATGTTCACCTTTTGAAAAGGGTTCCGCGGGCCAAACTAATTAAGAAACACTGGTGTAGAGCACCGAAATTCATCTTAGGATGTCAGACCGTAATGTCAAATAAAATTATAAGTATACCATAACATACCAATGAAAAGTAAGAGTTCAACAAGTCATTCACCATTTGCCGAAGTCAATCTCAATTCGCACAAGTCCTTAGCTCGCTCGACCTTGATTTTAAGGCGGAGGAAGCCAGCGCGAAAGGATAGTAGGGAAAAGTCTGGTAGGGAAAAGTGGGGTAAGGAGAACCCGGAGGGAAATTAGAGGGCAACGTATTCGTTATGATTTTGACGGGTGCAATTCGTAGGTTGGTGGGGGTGTAAAATTGAATTGAATTGAATTGACTAGGGGATGAGCAAGCATATGACATGACGGTTCGAATAAATAATGTACTTACCTAGATATAATATGTACCAGTACTGACATATTATTTCAGTCGGATTTGAATAGAAATGTTTCCAATGCAACTGCTGTGAACTGCACTAACTGCAGTACTGTGAGCTGCAGAGTGCAGTAGGTATGTATGCAACTGCTGTAAACTGCAGTTAGTAGTTAGCTCGAGGACTACACCAGTGCATCAGTATTAGGTAGGTACTGCAGTACTGAGCGCATGAGGATTGCAGTTCTCGTAATATTAGGCCATCCACTCACTATCAGGTATACCTGACAGAATCAGTTCTAGCCGATAGTGTGTGTGCTCATCAGGTATACCTGACAGACGGATCTTTTCAGTCATGCCTGTCAGGTCTACCTGATAGTGTGTGTGTGCTCAATGCTCATCAGGTGTCAGGTACACTGAGAAAAAAACTAGGGTGCCGGCAGCCCAATCGGGCGACTGGGTTCCGGCACTAATTCCGGCTATAATATAGCATTCCAACAGCCTAAATCAGGGGAAGTAACCCAATAATAGAGTTCTTCCACCCTAAACTTGTAGCACCCTGTCACCTGTCACCATTTTTGTTTTTTCCTAAGGTGTGGCTCTCCTTAGGACTACAGTTCTCAATTCACTAGTACTGCGGTACTTTTATGGCACAGGGGCTCCAGCCCATTTTTCTTGAAAAATCTTCGACCCGCCATGGGTAGACACGTTTTTGGCCTTTCCCACCACTCATCAGTTCAAAGGGACATCTGGGTACCTATATTTGTTGTTTTTTTTTATGTCACGAAAAGAACAAAACTTCACAAATTCGCCCATCCAGATTCTAGGTAGGACGGTATATGATTTGGTAAGTATAGGCTACCTTCAGAACCTTCACTGGTGGATGTGCCAAAACTCTGTCTTTACTATATTCACAGCATTTTGCATACACGCAAGATTTGAAGGAGCATTTTATTTATACGTTTTGTGGTCAGGACAAGTAACAAGCAAAGGATAAAATATGTCCTAAATAGTCTGAATACGTAGACTATGCATACGAAAACGTGGAAAAAAAACTGTTTTGGAGCCCTTCTAATTTTTCCAAGGACCGACTGTGCACTTTGGGCCATTATCTACGAGTATCTAAGCGCATAAGCGCACGACATCTGTGCGCCAGGCCAAGTTCCAGTAAGCACGCCTGTGTATCTTTACACGAACCGATTCGGCAGGTTTTACTCATTCTCTTTTCTCTCCCCTTCCCAACAGAAAACAAACGAATACTCCACGCTGATTCGAAAGCACTCCCTGCCGGCCACCTCCACTCGTCCACTGGAAACCCCCTCCACTCGTCCATTGGAAACCCCCTCCTCATCCGCCAAACCGTGCCCTCCCCCCCCCGTACCCAGAAGACCAGGAATTCTAACCAATCAAATATATAGGACCTTGTTTAGACTGCGAGAGTAAAGGGACTTTTCAGTCCTATGCTGGTAGTATAAACAAGGTATACATATTCTATTCTATTCTAATATTAGTATTAGTATTAGTATTAGTATTAGTATTAGTATTAAAATGTGCTTTATTTATTATATTTGTACATAAAATTAGGGACACAAAAAACAATAATACAAAAAGGGACTTTTCAGTCCTATGCTGGTAGTATAAACAAGGTATACATATTCTATTCTATTCTAACCTTCCCAGGCCTTTACATTTTACAGTGCTTGCTACATGTCAAGTCCAATTTAGCTAACTACCTATGTGAAACAAAGTGACATACCTACATTCTCATGACACCAGATGAAAAAAATGAATTTAGATCTCAATATTTACGCCTTACCAACAGTCAAAATGGACCAAATTTCTGGTGTCACAAATTTATAAATAGGGAAACACGGGGCAAAACGGTACATCGGGGCAATCACCCGTCCTTTTTAGGAGCTAGGAAGTGCTGAGCTCTCTTGGATGGACTAGGAACTATTCTTGCAAGTGTTATCTTTGTTTTGATCTGTGGTTGATTCAATTACCTGCTCATGTGATAGATTTACCTCACCTGAGAGTAGGGTTACCAGATGATAATTTTCAAACGCAGGACATTCTAATTGAAAAAGCGGGACACCTCGAAAATCGTACTATTATAACTGGTTTAAAATAAGTAGTAGTTACCTACCTAATATTATTAAAAAAAAAAAAATAGAACTACCTATCACGAATACAAACTAGGTGTGAGTAAAATTTACTCACGTCTACCCTTCAAGGGTTAAAGTTAGAATTAAGTTGAATTGATTTTGTAAGATACCTTTTTGGTTTTATTTACAATAAAAACGATTCTGTTCTAATCAATTCTAGTGGCGATTCTACGGCCCGTGGACACCTCCACTGAGGAGGAGGAGATGTTTGTGGGCTCCACTACTGGAGATGAAGAGGTAGAGGAGGAGATAGTGGAGGTGGGAGAGGAGGAAGAGGAGAGTGACGAGTTTGATGACGCCATTGATAGGTGAGTGAGTTTTATAGATGAATTGTATCTCTGTGAATTGAATTGAATACCCACTTAATTAGGCATTACTAGACCGAAGAATCACTCAATCAGTCAATGAGTCCCCATGAATTGAATTGAACTCTATTTCTGTGAGTTTAGACCTCTAAAGGTGTGTCCACACATAGTCGACCGGCCGTCGATTGATGTCGACAGAAACCTCCACACTGCCTCGACATAACAAACATTACATTGAAATGGGGTTCTTTCTGACGAAATTCCTGTGTGCGGAGTCCAGTATGTAGAACTATTCGACAGCATAGTTTCACCTCGTTGATCGACGGCCGGTCGACTATATTTGGACACACGGTAATATTTTAGTGGTGTCGTAGATTCGGCCAGCCTACTTAGCTTAGTTGGTAGTGCGTCTGCCTTGTAAGCGCTAGGCCGCGGGTTCGATTCCCGCCCGGGGCGGATTTTATATTTTGAAGGCTAAAATAATAATAAAATAAAAATAACAATAGAAAATAAAGAAAATACGTAGGTACCTATATTTTATGTAATACAGAATGTGATAACACGAAACTGAATTCGTGAGTCGTATTTTTACTCCGTAAAATCCGTAACTGATGAATAAGGTGGTACCTACCTACCTGGGTACCTGGTAACCTAAACCCTAAACACTCTTCATGACTTCATGTATATTCTGACGAAAAACCTCGAAATTTTGGTTCAGACTTTACAGGCTAACAGAGAAAGACGTAATGACGTTTTTCCCAAATCTCTTACATTTTCTTGGAAATAATTGATTTTTTAAATTTTCATCTTATGAAATAACATATACGTGTTTTTGCGTTCTACCTAACGTGTGATTACCTACGTGTATCACACGTGTTTTTCTTTACGTGCTGCGTACGTTTCTTGAATTATGGAAGTAGGTAATCCCGGTATGGATGGCCGGGAGAACGTACAATCTGGCAATCAAAACAATCAATAAATAACAGACCAAGTATGTGTGACGTTATTTTGGTCACAAACTTTGGTTTAAAA
>NW_007378779.1:34700-52047 GCF_000475195.1 Diaphorina citri
ATTAAATACCTATAGGTAGGTATCTATCTACGACTTAAATTTAAATATTCAAATGAATTCTTCAATCGCTGCAGCTGTAGGAAAATACCTGCTTTAAATCGATCTCTAAATAATTTTTCAATCCGCAGTAATAATAATATAACTTTTTGAACCAATAACATGAAAACAGTTGATAAGTCAGTAAAGAAATCAATCAGATCATGAAATGATCCCTCAAGGAAGAACAAGTCTCAAACGCGACAGAACTCCAAACCGAAAGTACATCGAAAACAATCTGTATGAAATTCACAAACGCTTAAAGCAAAATGAAAATAAATCCGGTTCGAAAAACAACGTGAATAAATCACCGAAAGCCGAAAATAATGAACCGAAAATCAGTAAAGGGCTCAAAACAATCAAAAAAGAAAGTCACACAAGCAACGGAGATCGGCCGAATTTCAAATTGGCGCCAGTGAACTTTATCACATTGCAACGCGCACAAAAAATCGACCATTTTCAACGCGCACAAAATCGACTCGACGCAAATCAAAACATTGTGGATCAGTTGAAAGTTCCGAAAAGTTCGCAAGTTTTCGCCATTTCGGCCAGGAAAAATGATAGAACAAAGGCCAAAATGTGTTCGAACGTTCTGTCTGCTGTTGGATTAGTTCCTGTTGCCAAAAAGTAAGTCCTATTGAAAAGCATGCTTTCGGTTTCCTAACCAGACCTTTTTGTGAGATCCTACTGTTAGGATCCCTGGTTACTATAGTAACCCTTGATTTAAAACAATTTTTAGCTAAATTTTAAGTTTATTTGAGCTTTGAGATGCTCATTTTGGTCTTCTGGCAATGATTAAAAACTGGGTTAAGTCTCTTGTGAAGTTAACTGTCAGAATTAAGAGTAAATCAAACTTTATCACATTGCAACGCGCACAAAAAATCGACCTTTTTCAACGCGCACAAAATCGACTCGACGCAAATCAAAACATTGTGGATCAGTTGAAAGTTCCGAAAAGTTCGCAAGTTTTCGGCATTTCGGCCAGGAAAAATGATAGAACAAAGGCCAAAATGTGTTCGAACGTTCTGTCTGCTGTTGGATTAGTTCCGGTTGCCAAAAAGTAAGTCCTATTGAAAAGCATGCTTTCGGTTTCCTAACCAGACCTTTTTATGAGACCCAACTGTTAGGATCCCTGGTTACTACAGTAACCCTTGATTCAAAACAATTTTTAGCTAAATTTTAAGTTTATTTGAGATTTGAGATGCTCATTTTGGTCTTCTGGCAATGATTAAAAACTGGGTTAAGTCTCTTGTGAAGTTAACTCTCAGAATTAAGAGTAAATCAGGGATTAGTTCACCAGTCTTGGGGGGACCCCCCAAGTCTGAACTCAAAATAATGGTAGTCTGGGCCCAGCTGTGTTCCTGAAAAACGTTAAACAAGGAGTAGACCAGCTTAGTCGGGCTGGGGGACTTTAAACAGGGAGTATACCAGCCTGAATTTCCCTTACTAAAGAAATAGCAAAGGATGCTAATGTTGAGTGCAAAGGGCATCAACTCGTAAAATTTGTAGCCAAAACCAAATGTCAGCCCGAAGCAATCACCCTAGTTAGGGCTGATTGAGAGGCTGACAAAAAACACCGACCCCCGTCTGTACACGGGAAAAGGCAAAGAAAAAGGAGAAGAGTGTATACTTTACCTCCTTTAATCTATGAAAAAAGTGCTAAAAAAAAGAAAGAAAAAATCAAAGAAGAAAAAAACTTCATTAAAGAATCCTCCATAGATAGGTAACTTAACTTACTAAAAAATCAAGAGCATTCCAACAATGAAATTAAATCAAACAACCAAATTTAGGTCACAGAAATTACCAGGGTATTAACAGAGCCCACATACTTTTTCTCCCCCACACCTTTTTCCACATTTCTATACCACACCATTGTAGGGTACCTAGCACTCAGCAGGTATAATGTGACAAAGTTCAATGTTAACCGTTATTCCCTGATTTCATGCACTTTGGAATTTGTCCCCTTGTATTTCTCATACAAAAAATCTCGGGGATAATCAGATAAAAATAATGCACCTAGGACCCGAGCATGTGTACTATTGGACAAATATATGCATGTCTGCTTCAAGAGCGAGTTTGAAGTTTTATGCTTCTTGACGATATCGCATTTGATTGGTTGGTCTCTTTGTTTTACCTCAACTCTTGAACGGTTTGTCCTGTTTGATAAAAATATGGTGTGAACATCACACGTCTTTCCTTATCCTATTCGGCATATTCCGAAATCCGCCGAAATTCCCCAAAATTTGTCCAACCTCTGCTTCAAGCAGCACAGAATGCAACAGTAAAATTAATAATTAGAACTCATTTTAAAGTTTCTCGACCAGAGTTTGGTGGCAGGATGTGCTGGATTTGGGGTGAATCAACGGAGTGAGTTTGAAGTTTTATGCTTCTTGACGATATCGCATTTGATTGGTTGGTCTCTTTGTTTTACCCCAACTCTTGAACGGTTTGTCTTGTTTGATAAAAAATATGGTGTGAACATCACACGTCTTTCCTTATCCTATTCGGCATATTCCGAAATCCGCCGAAATTCCCCAAAATTTGTCCAACCAAGCGAGTTTGAAGTTTTATGCTTCTTGACGATATCGCATTTGATTGGTTGGTCTCTTTGTTTTACCCCAACTCTTGAACGGTTTGTCCTGTTTGATAAAAAAATATGGTTTGAACATCACACGTCTTTCCTTATCCTATTCGGCATATTCCGAAATCCGCCGAAATTCCCCAAAATTTGTCCAACCATTGCACCGATCCCAACCAAATGTTTCGTGTTGCATCCTTGTCACTTTTGTGAACTGCATACATAATTCTTACCGTTCTCGATGGGGAGTTGGGGACCGATTGTATGTACGAGCTACGAGTGTATGAAATATGAACGTAGCGTAGTGTAGGTCAGTAACTTACTAACAATGTCCACACTCACGGCTCAGTTTGTATTGCACTAGGCTTGCATGCCTGAGGTTATGAGTTCTACCCCCCTTTGGATATTGTACTTCCGTGCACATTTTTCGATGGGGAGTTGGGGACCGATTGTATGTACGAGCTACGAGTGTATGAAATATGAACGTAGCGTAGTGTAGGTCAGTAACTTACTAAGTAGCTACGAGTGTATGAAATATGAACGTAGCGTAGTGTAGGTCAGTAACCCACGGCTCAGTTTGTATTGCACTAGGCTTGCATGCCTGAGGTTATGAGTTCTACCCCCCTTTGGATATTGTACTTCCGTGCACATCTACGAGTATATGAAATATGAACGTAGCGTAGTGTAGGTCAGTAACTTACTAACAATTTCCACACCCACGGCTCAGTTTGTATTGCACTAGGCTTGCATGCCTGAGGTTATGAGTTCTACCCCCCTTTGGATATTGTACTTCCGTGCACATACCTCATTTTGCATAGATGGTGCTAGGTGTATTATTTTTAGGAGCAGAGAGATTGTTTCTCTCCCTTCATGAAAATTACATCTGTTCATCTACTCATGAGCAAACTACTCATGAGCAAACTAGGGAACTCTATGAAATATTGCTTTCTACTCATTGCTTCTAATTGATGGGTAACAGTCATGTGAAGAAGGAGGGACCAAGGTTCTTTGCTTTCTCTGCTACAAATTGACTTGAATTAGAGAAACAATATTTGTTCTTTTTAGAAGGAGGGGCCAAGGTTCTTTGCTTTCTAAGGTTCTAGGCTACAAATTGACTTGTATTAGAGAAACAATATTTGTTCTTTTTAGAGTGTAGGTATATGAATTTGGGGTTTGAGGAGAAAAAAATTCTGGTAGATTTTTAACAAAGTATCCTAGTCTAGATTAACAAAGAATCCTGAAAATAAGGAGTATGTTTACTAAAAGTCAATTGTTCTTTTTAGAGTGTAGGTATATGAATTCGGGGTTTAAGGAGAAAAAATTCTGGTAGATTTTTAACAAAGTATCCTAGTCTAGATTAACAAAGAATCCTGAAAATAAGGAGTATGTTTACTAAAAGTCAATGGAGGAATTAATTTTTCTAGTAGGTAGCTTGATAGAACCAACATGTAAAAAAAAAAACAACGAATGTACCTCCTTACTTGTTTATCTTTACCTAAAAACAACCTGCCTGCCTACCTAAGTGGGAGAAATTTGACCCCACAGTACAAAAAAATATTTTCTTGTAATAAAAAGAAAACAACATTTACATACAAGGTGCAAGAATTAATCTTGCCCGATGAAGTAATCAGAATGATATGTGGGTGTTTGGTTTGAGTGGATGTAAAAGGAAGAGAAGGTTACCAACCTCTAGGATAGGTCGACTCTAGAAACAAGATTGGACGAAGATTGGTGTATGAAGAGGAGGAAATGCCAAAGATAGGACACAAGTCATGAGTCATGTTATTGATGAATCATTTTTGCTTTTTTGCCTGGAACCTACTTTACTACTTTACTTACAGCTGAGATAATGGGGCATTTCTTTTTTTTTTCCCTGAGCTGGCAGTCTAAATAAAGCATTTCACAGCCTACACCCTTACACAGTATACTTACAACCAATTTATCAAAAACATTCTAGGTGATTTTTTAGTGGGAAATTAATTGAAGTACTTAGACTTTTTTCTTTCTCTTCTTCATCGCCTTTTCCCGTGTTCAGACGGGGTCGGCGTTTTTCGTCAGCATCTCAATCAGTCCTAGAGCCTACCTCAGTTACGTACATACATATTTAAAGAGCAAATGCCATTGCTTGCTTTGAAAATAAATTTAAACAAATAGGTACCTAGGTATAAAAAGAAAAATAATGCATATTAAAATAAATTAATCCGTAAAGTCATCTTTTTGATCAGGAAGTGTAGAATTTAAATAATTAAAAGATGTCGAATTAGAATTAAAATTCAAATGGGGAAGGCGAGGACAACGAAAAGAGGAAGACAACCACAAACCTAAATGGTGTTCTTTTGGAACCAACTTCAGTGATGTAATGTGGGTATTTTTGGCGGAAAGCATTTCAGGTCTGCAGGCTTGTGGTTTGAGCCCAAGTCGGCGTTGAACATTTGTTCATTTGTGCCGAAATTTGATCAAAATTGGACAAACCGTTCGAGAGATATATCGCGTATCAAACAAACAAACAAACAAACAAACAAACAAACAAACAAAGTCGTGAGTCGTGTTTTATCTGGAAAAGTACAAGTGTGAAGTGTGTAGCTAAATGCGTGTGTTTATTCGGCTTAAAATAACGAGTTAATATTTCTAAGACTTACCTAAAAGTAGTAACCTATTTAGGTACCTAGGTACGCGTTAAAATTATTAATAAATTAAATTAGCTACTGTGTAGGTAGGTACCTACCAATGGTACCTAGGTATATCTATAGATTATAATAATGGGTTTTCAATTTCGCTTTCGCAGCCTGCGTAGGTATTAAATACCTATAGGTAGGTATCTATCTACGACTTAAATTTAAATATTCAAATGAATTCTTCAATCGCTGCAGCTGTAGGAAAATACCTGCTTTAAATCGATCTCTAAATAATTTTTCAATCCGCAGTAATAATAATATAACTTTTTGAACCAATAACATGAAAACAGTTGATAAGTCAGTAAAGAAATCAATCAGATCATGAAATGATCCCTCAAGGAAGAACAAGTCTCAAACGCGACAGAACTCCAAACCGAAAGTACATCGAAAACAATCTGTATGAAATTCACAAACGCTTAAAGCAAAATGAAAATAAATCCGGTTCGAAAAACAACGTGAATAAATCACCGAAAGCCGAAAATAATGAACCGAAAATCAGTAAAGGGCTCAAAACAATCAAAAAAGAAAGTCACACAAGCAACGGAGATCGGCCGAATTTCAAATTGGCGCCAGTGAACTTTATCACATTGCAACGCGCACAAAAAATCGACCTTTTTCAACGCGCACAAAATCGACTCGACGCAAATCAAAACATTGTGGATCAGTTGAAAGTTCCGAAAAGTTCGCAAGTTTTCGGCATTTCGGCCAGGAAAAATGATAGAACAAAGGCCAAAATGTGTTCGAACGTTCTGTCTGCTGTTGGATTAGTTCCGGTTGCCAAAAAGTAAGTCCTATTGAAAAGCATGCTTTCGGTTTCCTAACCAGACCTTTTTGTGAGACCCAACTGTTAGGATCCCTGGTTACTACAGTAACCCTTGATTCAAAACAATTTTTAGCTAAATTTTAAGTTTATTTGAGATGCTCATTTTGGTCTTCTGGCAATGATTAAAAACTGGGTTAAGTCTCTTGTGAAGTTAACTGTCAGAATTAAGAGTAAATCAGGGATTAGTTCGCCAGTTTTGGGGGGGACCCCCCAAGTCTGAACTCAAAATAATGGTAGTCTGGGTCCAGCTGTGTTCCTGAAAAACGTTAAACAGGGAGTAGACCAGCTTAGTCGGGCTGGGGGACTTTAAACAGGGAGTATACCAGCCTGAATTTCCCTTGCTAAAGAAATAGCAAAGGATGCTAATGTTGAGTGTGAAGGGCATCCACTCGTAAAATTTGTAGCCAAAACCAAATGTCAGCCCAAAGCAATCACCCTAGTTAAGGCTGATTGAGAGGCTGACAAAAAACACTGACCCCCGTCTGTACACGGGAAAGGGCAAAGAAAAAGGAGAAGAGTGTATACTTTACCTCCTTTAATCTATGAAAAAAGTGCTTAAAAAAAGAAAGAAAAAACCCAAGAAGAAAAAAACTTCATTAAAGAATCCTAGGTAACTTAACTTACTAAAAAAGCATTCCAACAATGAAATTAAATCAAACAACCGAATTTGGGTCACAGAAATTACCAGGGTATTAACAGAGCCCACATACTTTCCCCCCCCACACCTTTTTTCCACATTTCTATACCACACCATTGTAGGGTACCTAGCACTCATCAGGTATACTGTGACAAAGTTCAATGTTAACCGTTATTGCCTGTTTTCATTCACTTTGGAATTTGTCCCCTTGTATTTCTCATACAAAAATCTCGGGGATAATCAGATAAAAATAATGCACCTAGGACCCGAGCATGTGTACTATTGGACAAATATGTATATGCATGTCTGCTTCAAGCAGCACAGAATGCAACAGTAAAATTAATAATTAGAACTCATTTTAAAGTTTCTCGACCAGAGTTTGGTGCTGGTTCGCCTCATTTTGCATAGATGGTGCTAGGTGTATTATTTTTAGGAGCAGAGAGATGCTCTCTCCCTCCATAAAAATTACTTCATCTACTCATGAGCAAACTAGGGAACTCTATGAAATATTGCTTTCTACTCATTGCTTCTAATTGACGGGGAACAGTCATGTGAAGAAGGAGGGACCAAGGTTCTTTGCTTTCTCTGCTACAAATTGACTTGAATTAGAGAAACAATATTTGTTCTTTTAGCACATCCTGTCTTGAAAGCCAAATGGATGGCTCTATCCCCATCCAGCTTCCCAGGATTAGGGTCATAGGCTTGAAGTTGCGCAAGTTAATTCTTAGACCATCGCCACACGAGCCTATTTCCTGCTCAGGCCGATTGACTGGAAAGTTGCGTCATGTTGCAATCTGTGCGTCTGTAGTCTGTAGCACAGTTTGGTTTTATAGATGAGTTACTAGTTACCAAGGGTTAGTCAGCTGTGACCAGGGCCAATTTCACCGCGCCCCGGTGTGATAGTGTCCACATGATAATTAGATCGCGTTTTACGAAGTCACCTCCGACTTCAATTCTAGATTGAACTGGGTATTAACTTATAAGAGAGAGAAACAATAAATAAAAATAAAATTTATCGACGGACTGCCCAAAATTTGGGTTGCCAGAAAGGAAAAAGACACCTATTAGGGGCACAAACAAACGGGGCCGCATATGCCCCCTGTAGACGGCCCTGGCCCAATGATTCATTTAGAAAGGGAAATGACAGGGAGATACTCAAGTTTCTGATTTAGCACACACCCAGTCATCCTTCTGAGAGCAGAAGGTCGATGACCTTTTAGACTTGGTGACGCATAGAGCCTTGGTGAAGTATAGGGCCGAAGGTGTGTTAGACTTGCGCGCATGCGTAAACTTCATACGAGGAAAGTAATAATAATAGTGCTTATTTATACTGCTCGCATAGTACTGAAAAGTCCCTTTACTCCAGCAGTAGGCTACTACTTGTTAGACTTACGCGCATGCGTAAACTTCACACGAGGAAAGTAATAATAATAGTGCTTATTTATACTGCTCGCATAGTACTGAAAAGTCCCTTTACTCCAGCAGTGGGCTACTACTATTATTGTGGTCAAATTCTCAAATTATGTAAACTTCACACGAGGAAAGTAATAATAATAGTGCTTATTTATACTGCTCGCATAGTACTGAAAAGTTCCTTTACTCCAGCAGTAGGCTACTACTATTATTGTGGTCAAATTCTCAAATTATTTTGAGGATAAAATTCCATACCTCGGCTGGGATTAAACCCACGCCCTCCTGTTTACCAGGCGAGCGTCTTGGCCACATACAAACTGTAGATTAGAATAGAATATACCTTGTTTATCCTGCTAGAATAGGATTGAAAAGTCCCTTTACCCCAGCAGTCTAAACAAGGTCTCGTATATTTAGTAATGGAACAACTTGTTCTAAGATGACAGGCTAAATAAAGCACTACTTATACTTGTATACTCCAAGATTTCAATGGCATACAAAAAGGTCGAAAAGTGAAGGAATGGCATTGACGTTATTTTCCTCTATACCCCAAGGGACTCAAGGGAGGTTGATAGAACCTTTTGCCAATGTTTCACTCAAATCTTTCTAACTTTCTTACTTACCTTACATGTTTACTTACTTTAGGTACTTTCTTTCCTTGAGACAGGTTTGGTAACTGTCGGTGTTGAAAATCTTCCGTTTTCAAACGGACCCAGTATACGACTATCCTCTTGTCCTCCCCTTCAGAGACTACAGTTTCGAGTTGATCTAAATAAAGCACTACTTATATACTCCAAGATTTCAATGGCATACAAAAAGGTCGAAAAGTGAAGGAATGGCATTGACGTTATTTTCCTCTATACCCCAAGGGACTCAAGGGAGGTTGATAGAACCTTTTGCCAAGCAATGTTTTACTCAAATCTTTCTAACTTTCTTACTTACCTTACATGTTTACTTACTTTAGGTACTTTCTTTCCTCGAGACAGGTTTGGTAACTTTCGGTGTTGAAAATCTTCCGTTTTCAAACGGACCCAGTATACGACTATCCTCTTGTCCTCCCCTTCAGAGACTACAGTTTCGAGTTGAAGAGAATCGGGTTGCGAAATCGGTCTCAAGAACTCGTTTCCAGTGAAACCCTCCGCTCTCAATGTCTGACTTTAACCTTGGAAGAGGAAGTGCGATCGCTTTTGTGTCGAACTGTTTCTCACCTTGGTTCATTGACAGGACTGGAGGTTAAATTATGGCCGAGGTTGAAAGTGGAACAACTGGTCGCTTTGTTTCACAGAAAGGCCTCGAAAATGATTCTCGTGAAGTGACCATCCACTAGTAACATTTAACTTTCAGATTATAAGGTACGGGAAATTCAAGGACGCGAAGGGCATACACTCGTAAAATTTTGTCACCAAAACTAAATGTCAGCCTAAAGCTAGCTAGGGCTGATTGAGAGGCTGACGAAAAACGCCGACTCCGTCTGAACACGGGAAAAGGCGAGGAAGAAGAAGCTGGTATTTTCTCACTAGTATTCATAATAGTTTTTGGCCCCCATTGGGCCTTCGGGAACCCCAGGATGAACCCCATTTTTCTGTGAAAGTTCTGCGGTTCACTGAACCTTTAGTAAACAACATTTTTGATTGGAAACTACATTATTTAGTTACCTATAGGAAGAAACTAGCTATATATTGTAGTACGTATCGTATGTTGTACTACTACATATTATTCTTTAACCCATCAAATATACGAGATCTCGTTTAGACTGCTGGGGTCTCTGTGAATTGAATTGAACTGGCTCCCAAACTTCTCCCATTAAAGAAGACGCTCGTACTTCACTTGCCATGATGATATGTTGTTGTTTTTCAAACGTTACCTTACATCACTTCGCCAATTATTATACATATGACCTCAATACTTCTTCGCTCAAGGTCAGCGGTTCGACCAATCAGCATTCAGCTTTTTCCGCAGCGAGGACGTACTGTAGAGCAGGGGTTCCCAAACGAGCACTGCATACCACCTGACACCTCAAGGTTCTTTTGACGTACCACCAAACATCAATTTTGTGTGGTTTGGGGGTTAAATAAAAAAGTCGAATTTTTTGTGTTCATCGTAGTACGATATCACAATTTTTTGGTGCACTGATTGTAGATTTTTTTGTCTCCCAACTTAGGTTTGCCAGATTTGTTTTTCGCATTTACGAGACAAATCATAAAAATGGGGTTTCCAAATCTCTTCGCGTACCAATAGAAATGCTTCCGCATACCACTCCACAACTTTGAGAACCGCTGCTGTAGAGGTAATGTAGACTTAGTTGTAGCTCGTGTAGTGTAGACTGTAGACCCTGCTGTAGACTGTAGACCCTGCATCTACACTTCTACAGCCTGGCAGAGGTAGGAACAATGTTGATGAGAGAGTGACGGAGAGAAAGGTGTTGATTTTAGATTCGCGGGTTCGATTTCCGGCTGGGTCGGAATTTATACTAAACAGATAAGGTTCGTTCTCGGAACGGCTGGCTTTCTCCTATCCTCTCTTCGCTTTTGGGACTAGAAGACCTCAGCAGTTTAGTTTCCTCTATCAAACCTCCTGAAAAAATTCAATGAAACTTTTTTTTTCTAAGAGTTTTGATAGAGGGAACTGTAACAACGGGGGTCTTATCGTGCCGAAATGTACACGAAATGTGCCTCAATGTAAGATCGATCCTTGAAATTTGGGGTCCCAGAACTGACTTCTCAGCTTGGGCAAAAAAGTCTGAGTGAGGTCTACAGTTTACAGAACTACTAGCACTTGCACCCTATGTTGGTTTTCGCTATATCGCAATATCTCTAGGTCTAGAGAGCAAGATACCTGATAGGTAGGTAAAGTATACGTTGCTGATAAGTAGGTAATGTAGGTACATATGTAGGTTGATATAGGAGTAGGTATACGACGAACCATAGTGTGGATGAGATACTTGGAAGGCCTTGGAGATTTTCGAGCCTGTTCTCTTGATAAACCAAGGCGGCACATCCTGTCTTGAAAGCCAAATGGATGGCTGTCATGGCTCTATCCCTATCCAGCTCCTCAGGAGTAGGGTCATAGGCTTGAGGTTGCGCAAGTGAATTCTTAGACCATCGCCACACGAGCCTATTTCCTGCTCAGGCCGATTGACTGGAAAGTTGCGTTATGTTGCAATCTGTAGCACAGTTTGGTTTTATAGATGAGTTACTAGTTACCAAGGGTTAGTCAGCTGTGACCAGGGCCAATTTCACCGCGCCCCGGTTGCCTGGCGTAGGGGCGAGAGGCACTAAAAACTGACCATCGAAAATGACCCGATTACATTACTTTCCTTCCTATAGGATAAGGAAAGTAAAAAGTCGATTCTATGATGATACTCGTATGTACCTTGTTTAACACCTGACTCTTACAACGTACTGTAACCTTTACCCTTTACAAAATACTTGCAGTGAATTTAATATTGAGCTATGCATGTAGAGAGGGGGGAGTGGGGTTTTAGTAGGTCAAAATGCCAAGGTATAATCCTACTTCGGAACCTTATTTTACTGTGGGCGTCTACCGAAAATTTTCCTGATGGGGGAAAAAATAGTTCTTGTGTAACATTTACATTATTCTATTTATTATTATTATTTTTTTTTTTTTATGAGGAGGAAAAATCTTTATGACTTCTCCAGCATGGTGTGGAGGGTATGCTGGAGTCACGGCTCAGGGTATGGTGTTTCGCCCTTCTGTGGCACCATTCCTGGCCGCTCAACCCGCTAAAAAACCTCCCCGCTCTTCTTTCTTGGTCCCGGAACTTTTCTGTTATGACATCGGGGACATTTACATTAAGCAGTTCATTTCCCGATTTTGAAAATTTATACTGATTGCAATACTTTCTCATTACCTTACTAGTATAGCTTCGCTATAACTGTAGTAGTAGAAAGTAAAAATACTCATTTTGATATTACCTAGGTGTCTACATTAATTAGATTACGTCTTCTTTGCATTATTTAGTGGTTCTAAAATGGATAACTTTAATATTGAAAACTTGGTAACGTTTAAGGAATATACACAACACTTGGTAAAACAAATTAAAATCAATATGAAAAATTAAAAAAAAAAAGAGCGTTGAGTAAGGCCTGGAAAAGGCAGGAGCACGCAATTGGTCACCCATACGGGTACCAACCTTGCTTAACTTCAGTGAACCATTGGTAACTTTTGCGTTCAATGTGCTATCGCGACTGACTCCCAATGAATTGAATTGAATTCTGTTTGAATTGAATTGAATTGGCTCCCAACGTACTTCTCCCATTAAAGAAGACGCTCGTACTTCACTTGCCATGATGATATGTTGTTGTTTTTCAAACGTTACCTTACATCACTTCGCCATTTATTATACATATGACCTCAATACTTCTTCGCTCAAGGTCAGCGGTTCGACCAATCAGCGTTCAGCTTTTTTCGCAGCGAGGACGAGCAGGGGTTCCCAAACTTACGAGCACTGCGTACCACCCAACACCCCAAGGTTCTTTTGGCGTACCACCAAACATCAATTTTGTGTGGTTTTTGGGGGTTAAATAAAGAAGTCGAAATTTTTGTGTTCATCGTAGTACGATGTCACAATTTTTTGGTGTACTGATTGCAGATTTTTTTCTCTCCCAACTTAGGGTTACCAGATTTGTTTTTCGCATTTACGAGACAAATCATAAAAATGGGGTTTTCAAATCTCTTCGCGTACCAATAGAAATGCTTCCGTACCACAGATTGGGAATCCCTGCTGTAGAGGTAATGTAGACTTAGTTGTAGCTCGTGTAGTGTGACTGTAGACCCTGCTGCAGACTGTAGACCCTGCATCTACACTTCTACAGCCTGGCAGAGGTAGGAACAATGTTGATGAGAGAGTGACGGAGAGAAAAGTGTTGATTTTAGATTTGCGGGTTCGACTTACGGCTGGGTCGGAATTTATACTGAACAGATAAGGTTCGTTCTCGGAACGGCTGGCTTTCTCCTATCCATACTTTTGGGACTAGAAGACCTCAGCAGTTATAGTTCCCTCTATCAAACCTCCTGAAAAAATTCAAATAAACTTTTTCCTAAGAGCTTTGATAGAGGGAGCTGTAACAACGGGGGTCTTATCGTGCCGAAATGTACACGAAATGTTCCTCGATGTAAGATCGAGGCACGTCGATCCTTGAAATTTGGGGTCCCAGAACTGATGTCTCAGCTTGGGCAAAAAAGTCTGAGTGAGGTCTACAATTAACTGCTAGTACTTGCACCCTATGTCGGTTTTCGCTATATCGCAATATCTCTAGGTCTAGAGAGCAAGATACCTGATAGGTAGGTAAAGTATACGTTGCTGATAAGTAGGTAATGTAGGTACACAGGTTGATATGGGAGTAGGTATACGACGAACCATAGTGTGGATGAGATACTTGGAAGGCCTTGGAGATTTTCGAGCCTGTTCTCTTGATAAACCAAGGCAAGGGGGAAGAACTTGGCAGAACTTTTTTTTTTAAACGCAAAAGGTTTTTTGGGGGATTTCATCACTTTTTGCAGTACATATTGTCCTGAGTGAATGGGCAAAGGCGAAAGAACTAGAGTGGAATTCTATATTGAGACTGAAGAAGCTGAAAAAAGAGATGTGGGAGCGGCTCGCAAGGAAAATGAAGATTGAGAATGTGCTCAACAATACCAAGATGAGAATAGAGGGAAAACTTTGGCTAAACTATTTGAACACTCGAGTTTATTTTTTTTTTTTTATTTCATCACTTTTTGCTGTACATTGATTGTACTGAAGAAGCTTTTTTTATTTATTTTATTTTTTAACCATAAAGAGGTTATATTATGACTTTAACACATTTATGTTGAATATTTGGTATTATTTTTGCCATTTTTTTTTTGTATTTTTTTCACTTCTGTGAGCTCTTCCACTCAACCACTTACCCCTCTTTCTCTCGTTTTCAGAGACGTCCCTCAGCGTCGAGTTCTCCCTCCCCCACTCCCTCCAAGAAACCTCACTACCCCGCCAACATGAGCTCCCCCATCATAATGAGTATGAATGTGCCCGCCCCAACACCCCCCTCCAAAAACCAGAGGTAAGATATGGCCCCTTTCCTGAGAGAGGTTTCTTAAAAAAAAAAAATAGAGGGAACTGTAATTGCTAAGGTCTTATGGTCCCGAAATCGAAGAGAGAAAGAAAACAGGATAGAAGAAAGACAGCCGTTCCGAGAACGAACCTTATCTGTTTCGGATAAAATCCGCCCCGGGCGGGAATCGAACCCGCGGCCTAGCGCTTTCAAGGCAGACGCACTACCTTCCAAGCTAACTAGGCTGGCGGATATGATTTTAAATCTTAACGGAGGCTCGGAATGATAAAACTGGTTCACATTTCCCTATTCCTCGCAGAATAACTCTGGCCCACAAGGAAAAAAAAAATTGTAGATACTGACCTTGGCACCGCTTTCGCATTACTTCAAGGCACATTCCTTTACATCCATGCCTATCTAAGAACGGAAAAGTCTGGTTGGGAATTTCCGTAAATCTTAAGGGAGGCTCGGACCCTCGTCTTGACTGATAAACAAAGTGGAATGATAAAACCGGTTCACATTTCCCTATTCCTCGCAGAATAACTCTGCCCCACAAGTAAAAAAAAACTGTAGATACTTACCTTGACACCGCTTTCGCATTACTTCAAGGTACATTCCTTTACATCCATGCCTATCTAAGAACGGAAAAGTCTGGTTGGGAATTTCCGCCCTGGCCGGAATTCGAACCCAGCACCTCCAAGGCGGCTCTCCCCAAACCCACCAAAGTTAGAGAAATAGCTTAGGGGATGAAACCATGTATAGTTTTTTAAGAAATATAAATATAAACAATTCAGTTCAATTTCATACTCTATTCTATATTCTTCGCAGGTTAATTCTCCCCAAGCCCACCTCGCAGCTGGCTCAGTCCCCCGCCCCTAGTCCCAACACTGAGATCATCCAGCACCTCCAGGTTGAGAGTCAGTGCTCTTGGCCACATAGGCGGCTCTCCCCAAACCCACCTTTCATATTCTGTTCTATATTCTTCGCAGGTTAATTCTCCCCAAGCCCACCTCGCAGCTGGCTCAGTCCCCCGCCCCTAGTCCCAACACTGAGATCATCCTTCAGCGAAGCTTTTTTTTCTAAGAGCTTTGATAGAGGGAGCTGTAACAACGGAGGTCTTATCGTGCCGAAATGTACACGAAATGTGCCTCGATGTAAGATCGAGGCTTGAACTTTGGGGTCCCAGAACTGACGTCCCAGCTTGGGCAAAAAAGTCTGAGTGAGGTCTACAGTTCACAGAACTGCTAGTACTTTTGCACCCTATGTCGGTTTTCGCTATATCGCAATATCTCTAGGTCTAGAGAGCAAGATACCTGATAGGTAGGTAAAGTATACGTTGCTGATAAGTAGGTAATGTAGGTACATAGGAGTAGGTATACGACGAACGATAGTGTGGATGAGATACTTGGAAGGCCTTGGAGATTTTCGAGCCTGTTCTCTTGATAAACCAAGGCCATTGTTATCAGTGGAGATAACGATCAGGCGCGTGGCGTACTAGGGGCTGGATAAGACAAGCCTGGCGTAGGGGCGAGAGGCACTAAAAACTGACCATCGAAAATTTGACCCGATTACATTACTTTCCTTCCTATGGGATAAGGAAAGTAAAAAGTCGATTCTATGAACAATGTTTTACTCAAATCTTTCTAACTTTCTTACTTACCTTACATATTTACTTACTTTAGGTATTACTTTCTTTCCTTGAGACAGGTTTGGTAACTCTCGGTGTTGAAAATCTTCCGTTTTCAAGCGGACCCAGTATACGACTATCCTCTTGTCCTCCCCTTCAGAGACTACAGTTTCGAGTTGAAGAGAATCGGGTTGCGAAATCGGTCTCAATACTTGCAGTGCATTTAATATTGAGCTATGCATGTAGAGAGGGGGGAGTGGGGTTTTAGTAGGTCAAAATGCCAAGGTATAATCCTACTTTGGATAATTGGATCCTTATTTTACTGTGGGCGTCTACCAAAAATTTTCCTGATGGGGAAAAAATAGTTCCTGTGTAACATTGACATTAAACAGTTCATTTCCCGATTTTGAAAATTTATACTGATTGCAAAACTTTCTCATTACCTTACTAGTATAGCTTCGCTCTTCGCTATAACTGTAGTAATAGAAAGTAAAACAGAGATCAAACAGAGATATAACAACACATTGTAAAATGTACCCCCCATAATGTATCAAATATATAAGACCTTGGTTAGACTGCGGGGAAAAGGGACTTTTCAGTCCTATCCCAGCAGGATAAACAAGATATATTCTATTCTATTCATTTTGATATTACCTAGGTGTCTACATTAGATTACGTCTTCTTTGCATTATTTAGTGGTTCTAAAATGGATAACTTTAATATTGAAAACTTGATAACGTTTAAGGAATATACACAACACTTGGTAAAACAAATTAAAATCAATATGAAAATTTAAAAAAAAAACAAAACAAAAAAAAAAAAAAAAAAAAAAAAAAAAAAAACAACATATTTAGTAATGGAACAACTTGGTCTAAGATGACAGGCTAAATAAAGCACTACTTATACTTGTATACTCCAAGATTTCAATGGCATACAAAAAGGTCGAAAAGTGAAGGAATGGCATTGACGTTATTTTCCTCTATACCCCCAAGGGACTCAAGGGAGGTTGATAGAACCTTTTGCCAATGTTTCACTCAAATCTTTCTAACTTTCTTACTTACCTTACATGTTTACTTACTTTAGGTACTTTCTTTCCTTGAGACAGGTTTGGTAACTGTCGGTGTTGAAAATCTTCCGTTTTCAAACGGACCCAGTATACGACTATCCTCTTGTCCTCCCCTTCAGAGACTACAGTTTCGAGTTGAAGAGAATCGGGTTGCGAAATCGGTCTCAAGAACTCGTTTCCAGTGAAACCCTCCGCTCTCAATGTCTGACTTTAACCTTGGAAGAGGAAGTGCGATCGCTTTTGTGTCGAACTGTTTCTCACCTTGGTTCATTGACAGGACTGGAGGTTAAATTATGGCCGAGGTTGAAAGTGGAACAACTGGTCGCTTTGTTTCACAGAAAGGCCTCGAAAATGATTCTCGTGAAGTGACCATCCACTAGTAACATTTAACTTTCAGATTATAAGGTACGGGAAATTCAAGGTCCTCTTGTTCAAATGTTGG
>NW_007378779.1:52427-74602 GCF_000475195.1 Diaphorina citri
AGTAGACAGTAATAGTACACAGAAAAAAGACGGAAGAACACGCGAAGACCGAAGGATACGAAAACGAAACGTTACACAGGAAAAACCGCTTTCGCATTACATACTTCAAGGCACAGTCTTTTACATCCATGCCTATCCAGCCCTGGCCGGGATTCGAACTCAGCCGGATTCGAACCCAACCCTGGCCGGGTTCGTTTGGCCGGCCGGCCGACCCAGCACTTCCAGTTTGAGAGTCAGTGTTCTTGGCCATTCAGCCACAGAGGTGGCCTTGCTAACCGACTGTAACTACTGAGGTCTTACATCGTTCAAAATCAAAGAAACTCCCCGGGTGGGAATCGAACCTGGGAGCCAACCGGGTTGGCTTAACCAGAAGAACTTTTCTAACCGTGGACTTTTTTCCCCGAATTTCCAGATAAAATCCTCGTTGTTGCAAACGGGAAATCTTCACTGCCTCTAGTCACGGAAAAATCAGAGCTCAATCAAACCCCGAAAGACACCCCAGACGGATGTGATAAAGAAGAGAAAGCAGAGGACAAGGAGGATGTGGAGATGGAGGAAGAGAAAGAGGAGGAGGAGAAGAGGAACGGAGAAGTCAGTGGAAAGGAGACGAGTGATAAAGAAGAAAATGGGACGATTAGTGAGGAGAAAGAAAATGTAAGTTCATTGATTTTTTGCCTTTTATTAATAATATTTTCCCAAATGCAACTCCTCCATTAGTAGATTCGTAGAAGCTTAACCCATCCTTTAGGGCTGTGCTACACAGTCCTACACCTAAGGCTCAGATTGGGTTTTTTGAATAGGATGTACCCTGTTTATCTTATCCTGGTCAAATAGGACTAAAAAGTCCGTTTAGGGTTCAATAGAATATATTGCTTTCTTGCTTATACCTACCTACTGCTTGAATAGAACTAAAAAAGTCCCTTTACCCCAGCACTCTCAGCAGTCTAAACTGGATTTGAATTATATGGGCTCAAAAGAGAAACAATCTTTGATGTTTTATTAGGCCGGGGTTCACAAAGTGAGTTTAAACTCGGTTTAACTCTCGGATTAATTCTAAAAAAAATAGCCAATTAGATTGCTTAAACTGAGATTAAAACTTAAACAAAGTTTAAACTCATTTCGAGGACCCGGCCCTTAGACGAACTGCCCAATATGAAACTGCCCAAAGACCCGCAATCCCACTTGTCGCTCGGAAAAAAAATCGTGTCGTGTGTAAGTGGGAACTCTCATTTAAATTGCATTGCCTACAGGACATTCGGAAAAAAATCGGATGAAACTCACGACAAATGGGAACGGGCCTTAAAACGCACGTAAAAACATAAATAACATAATAAAGTAAAAGTTGGTACGACGTACGACACCAATGAACTTTCTGCGTGTACTGATACCAGTCTTGAGATTTGTAACTGTGTGAGTGATGGTAGTGGTTGGAGACTAGATAGCCAGGGTCTCTAGGTTCTTGACCCCCTCGTGTCCTTAACTATATTGCGCTTATCCTTGTCAGATAAATACCAACGGTGTCCCCCCTTCTTACAAAATTTGCCTGCTAGTAGGTGTCTATACTGTATGAAAGCAGAGATGTCAGTTTTTCGAATATGTGAGAAATTCTGATGTACTCTCGCCTATTGAATTTAAAATTTAAATGTGCACTTGTAAATTGAAGGGATTTGTTCAAGAAGAGAATTGAACGGTAGATGTGATTACTCCCATTTCAGTAAAATACTTTGTCTTGAGTGATTTCGTAAAAGGCTCTGTAAAGTGGATGGGTATGTGTGACTGACACTAAAGGGGGAAATGGGCTGTACTGGACTGAAAAGTCTCTTCCTCCCGCAGTCAGTGAGACCCCTTGAATTTCCTTTCTTTTGGATTTACCGTCATTGTCTAACTGCTAAGTTTTTTTTAGAGACAAGGGGTTTTTACCCTACATTTGGCGACAAACTACCCGCCAACCCACATTCACCTCACCCAGCCTGAGCGTTGAGTCGAGGAACTCTCATTTAAATTGCATTGCCTACAGGACATTCGGAAAAAAATCGGATGAAACTCACGACAAACGGGAACGGGCCTTAAAACGCACGTAAAAACATAAATAGCATAATAAAGTACAAGTTTAGTACGACACCAATGAACTTTCTGCGTGGTACTGATACCAGTCTTGAGATAACTGTGTGAGTGGTAGTGGTTGGAGACTAGATAGCCAGGGTCTCTAGGTTCTTGACCCCCTCGTGTCCTTAACTATATTGCGCTTATCCTTGTCAGATAAATACCAACGGCGTCCCCCCTTCTTACAAATTTTGCCTGCTAGTAGGTATTTATACTGTATGAAAGCAGAGATGTCAGTTTTCCGAATATTTGAGAAATTCTGATGTACTCTCGCCTATTGAATTAAAAATTTAAATGTGCACTTGTAAATTAAAGGGATTTGTTCAAGAAGAGAATTGAACGGTAGATGTGATTACTCCCACCATTTCAGTAAAATACTTTTTCTTGAGTGATTTCGTAAAAGGCTCTGTAAAGTGGATGGGTATGTGTGACTGACACTAAAGGGGGGAATGGGCTGTACTGGATTGAAAAGTCTCTTCCTCCCGCAGTCAATGAGACCCCTTGAATTTCATTTCTTTTGGATTTACCGTCATTGTCTAACTACTAAGTTTTTTTAGAGACAAGGGGTTTTTACCCTACATTTGGCGACAAACTACCCGCCAACCCACATTCACCTCACCCAGCCTGAGCGTTGAGGTTTTCTTTCAAGGATCTAATGTCACTGTATAACTGTTAACACAAAAAGCCCACTCCGAGGCATAGGTGAAAGGGCAAACAGCCCTCAAGAATGGGTTAGCTTCTATGAATATAACGACTAAGGTTTTTAGTAACGGAGGTTTTACATTCAGTGACAAACTATCCACCTAAACTCTTTATTGGTTGTTCCTGAGTGATAATAAAACGCAAAAAAAAACAACAACACCAAGAACAACAACAACAAGAAAAACAAACATGAAATTACAAAGGGCGAAATTATTGCCTAGGGCAATATTATCCTTTAAACATAACTTACAATAAATCCCTTTCTCCTCTTGCTTTTCAGGACACAGCTAAATCTCCGTCAATCGACAGCTCACTAGCAGAAGACAAAGAAACCAAATCAGCGGACTCCAAAACAAACCAAGATGACAAACCCCATAGCGAAGATGCTGACAAACCCCATAAGGAAACGGACAACCCTCACAAGGAAGCGGAAAAACCTCACAAAGAAGATGACAAACCTGAACGAAGGAAGTCCGCAGAGAAATCCCCCAAAAAAGGCACTACAGAAAACTCTCCAGCAGAATCCAAAGAAAACGAAAAAGACACCGAACAAACCTCACAAAGAAGATGACAAACCTGAACGAAGGAAGTCCACAGAGAAATCCCCCAAAAAAGGCACCACAGAAAACTCTCCAGCAGAATCCAAAGAAAACGAAAAAGACACCGAAAAAGAAGAGAGAGTTAAAGAGAAAGTAACCCCGAAAGGAGCGCAAAGCGATGAGATTGAAAAGGCTGAAAAAGTAAATCCGAAAGAAGCTACAAGCAAGACTGAAAATTCTGACGGAAAAGAAGGCGGGAAAGCTGACGTAGAAGGTCTTGCCGAAGATGGGAAGACGGAATATGTCAATGAAGATAAAAGTCCTGATGCTCCTGAAGCCACCGATAAAGACTCCGAGCAGGACCCTCTGGAAAGCGACTCGGAGGACATACTGGACGAAAAAGAGTCCGCTTTGACCAATGACCGTGTCAGATACTCCTCTTCCAATATTCTGCTACTTGGATCGCCGCATCATTTGCAAGCGGCAGGTCTTGTTCGTTGCAGGTAGCAGCTGCGTTTGGGCAGACGAGAAGATGGGCCTCGTTTTGGATGGATCCACAATCGCACAGATCATCTTCGCTGAGTCCCCATTTCTTCATGTTCTTCTTGCATTTGGACACTTAAAGCCACTTGTACGTACATGCTAACTGTTTGTTGTTTGTCTATTTCCAGTACAACGACACTCGCAAGCGAAACCCCAATCTATGCCACTTCCCCCCGTAGCTCAGGCAGCATTCCCTGAGGTCACCCTACATCCTGTACATGCTAACTGTTTGTTCTTTGTCTTTTTTCAGTACAACGACACTCGCAAGCGAAACCCCAATCTATGCCACTTCCCCCCGTAGCTCAGGCAGCATTCCCTGAGGTCACCCTACATCCGGTCCTACCCAGCCCTACCCAACAGCACAACTCTCTACTACACGGAATACTTACACATATTCTATTCTTTCCAAAGGACGATTAGAGCCCGTTGTGAGTTTCATCCGATTTTTTCCCGAATGTCCTGTGGGCAATGTAATTTAAGTGAGATCCCATTACACACTACACTACACGATTTTTTTTCTCCGAACGACACACAATGTCCTGTAAACAGTGTAATGTAAATAAAAGTGTTCCCACTACACACGACACGATTTATTTTCCGAACGATAAGTCGGAACGGGCTCTAAAGCCACTTGTACGTACATGAAGTACGTACATGCTAACTGTTTGTTCTTTGTCTATTTTCAGTACAACGACACTCGCAAGCGAAACCCCAATCTATGCCGCTTCCCCCCGTTGCTCAGGCAGCATTCCCTGAGGTCACCCTACATCCGGTCCTACCTAGCCCTACCCAACAGCACAACTCTCTACTACACGGAATACTTACCAAAACCAACAGTGGTAAGTACTAGATCTAAAGGTCTTGGGTTCAATGCCCATGAACATACTATCGAAAAAAATTTGGACCGATTGCAATACTTTCTCATTACCTTGTATAGGTTCCCTGTACGTAAGGGTAATAGAAAGTAAAAATACACTCGTATATGAAGTTCAAATATTTCAACGGGTTACTTTCTGGATGTTCGTGTCAACCCAGCTCCTAAATGGGTTTCAACATAATTCAACCAAAGAGATTCCGCTTTGGACGTCCACACTTGTTTTTTTATTATTATTATTCTTTCAAACGTAAAAATATTACAATTACATGAAAGATTACATAGTAAAGTACAATAATAAGGACGGCATTATTTTAGGTCCTATTGGTAAACATATCATGTTAAAGGAGATTTTTTCATATATTGGTTTCTGTGGGTACCTAAACACCATGGAAAAATGCTTTGGCAATCAGGGTATTGAAGTTGAAAATCCATATCTCCTTGCTTGAATCTAAAAAAAAAGTCAGATAAAATACGACTTATTTTATTTAATTAACGATATTAAAAGACATTAAAATACAGCTCATTTAACGATATTAAAACACCATTATTTCTGTCCATAGGGAAACAGGCCCAGCCTCAGCCGTCCCCCTCTAGTCACCACCCAGCTTCCCCTCTCCCTCCTCACCTGCAAAACCCCCGCTCTACCTCGTTCTCCCCCACCCTCGCCCGCCTCCTTACCGCCCCTGAACGAAACAGGGGTGGTCAGACCATGCCCCAGGCTACGCCGAGCTTCAGCGCGAGCAACAACCTGTCCGCGATGCTGCGGGCACAGAAAATGCGAAACCAGCCCTGCTCGAATGATATTGTGGCCAGCTTGAAGGTAAGAGAGAGGAAAGGTAGAAACACACTATCATCACGTCACGTGAGCTGGCACACTACCCTCCAGAAGAAAACCACAAGGTAGGCACACTACCCTCCAGAAGAAAACCACAAGGTAGGCACACTACCCTCCAGAAGAAAACCACAAGGTAGGCACACTACCCTCCAGAAGAAAACCACAAGGTAGGCACACTACCCTCCAGAAGAAAACCACAAGGTAGGCACACTACCCTCCAGAAGAAAACCACAAGGTAGGCACACTACCCTCCAGAAGAAAACCACAAGGTAGGCACACTACCCTCCAGAAGAAAACCACAAGGTAGGCACACTACCCTCCAGAAGAAAACCACAAGGTAGGCACACTACCCTCCAGAAGAAAACCACAAGGTAGGCACACTACCCTCCAGAAGAAAACCACAAGGTAGGCACACTACCCTCCAGAAGAAAACCACAAGGTAGGCACACTACCCTCCAGAAGAAAACCACAAGGTAGGCACACTACCCTCCAGAAGAAAACCACAAGGTAGGCACACTACCCTCCAGAAGAAAACCACAAGGTAGGCACACTACCCTCCAGAAGAAAACCACAAGGTAGGCACACTACCCTCCAGAAGAAAACCACAAGGTAGGCACACTACCCTCCAGAAGAAAACCACAAGGTAGGCACACTACCCTCCAGAAGAAAACCACAAGGTAGGCACACTACCCTCCAGAAGAAAACCACAAGGTAGGCACACTACCCTCCAGAAGAAAACCACAAGGTAGGCACACTACCCTCCAGAAGAAAACCACAAGGTAGGCACACTACCCTCCAGAAGAAAACCACAAGGTAGGCACACTACCCTCCAGAAGAAAACCACAAGGTAGGCACACTACCCTCCAGAAGAAAACCACAAGGTAGGCACACTACCCTCCAGAAGAAAACCACAAGGTAGGCACACTACCCTCCAAGCTAACTAGGTTGGCTGATTCTTCAGTTTACTGAACCACTCGTTTTAGTTAGGTATTTGTTTTCATCTTTCCATATTTCGTTTTCTCATTTGCAGCAAAAGATCGCCCTCCAGAAGAAAACCACAAAGTAGGCACACTACCCTCCAGAAGAAAACCACAAGGTAGGCACACTACCCTCCAGAAGAAAACCACACGGTAGGCACACTACCCTCCAGAAGAAAACCACAAGGTAGGCACACTACCCTCCAGAAGAAAACCACAAGGTAGGCACACTACCCTCCAGAAGAAAACCACACGGTAGGCACACTACCCTCCAAGCTAACTAGGCTGGCTAATTCTTCAGTTTACTGAACCACTTCTTTTTAGGTTAGGTATTTGTTTTCATCTCTCCATATTTCGTTTTCTCATTTGCAGCAAAAGATCGTACCACAACAGAGTAGGCAGCAGCTACAACAGCAGCAACAATCAGAGATCACAATAACTCCAGTCACTAATCTTCAGATAAACAAGCCTAATAAGCTACTAACTAGGCTGGCTAATTCTTCAGTTTACTGAACCACTCGTTTTAGGTTAGGTATTTGTTTTCATCTTTCCATATTTCGTTTTCTCATTTGCAGCAAAAGATCGTACCGCAACAGAGTAGGCAGCAGCTACAACAGCAGCAACAATCAGAGATCACAATAACTCCAGTCACTAATCTTCAGATAAACAAGCCTAATAGCAAGGAAGATAGTATTGTTAATTTGGTAAGTTCTAATTCTATGATTTTCTGTCTGTCTCTAAAGCTGTGTACACACATAGTCGACGGCCTTCGATCGACGAGGTGAATCTATGTCGAGGTAGTGTGTGGGGGACTCAGTCGACATCGATCGACGGCTGGTCGACTATTTGTGGACACACACATAAAATACGCTAAATGCAAAACCCATTAAATAAACTAGACCTTTTTTTTTAAAGAGGTTTGACAGAGGGAACTGTAACTGCTATGGCCTTATCGTCCCGAAATCGAAGAGAGAAGGAAGACAGGATAGGGGGCCGAATTTTAAACTCGGATTATCATTTAATCCTGGTCAGGATTAGCTTCTAGGAGAGCTATTCTATGTGGAAGGGCTAATAGATCAGTTGCGCTTACTTGGGTGATGTTTCAAAGTCATAGAGCAGGAAAAATGAGGGCCAACGGAATTTTTCTTTTTCCTCTACGACTTCTAGATACCAAGATAAATCGATCTAAAAAATACCGGTAAATCGTGAAGTTTGACGTCACGGCATACGCGTATAGGGTAGTGTTTCTCCTATACTGCTGTGCAAGAATCATTATAGGGGAAATGTTTCCCCTATTATTCTGATTTGACTCCTCCTCTTTCTGAACTTTTTCAGTATGCTGACAAAGTTATGGACTTTGGGAGGGCATTCGGGTGGGGACCTTGCTTCCAGACAGTCTGGGAAGCTTGAAAAAACCTCTCGCAAAATTTTCTTTGAATTTATTTAGAAATATATTCCCCCACAATATTTATTATTTATTTCAATGAACCTACCTACTACATTTTAAATGTGTTTTTATTACATTGTTGTTATTTATTACAATAAAATTTCATTATTACTATATTATTAAAAAAAAAAAAAGAATAATTGACTGTTTTCGGGAAGGGGACATGTTTCTGTAATTAAACCATTTTAGTATTTAATGACAAGTCTGATTTGATAAGTAGGTATGCCATTTGAATTAGGAATGTATAGTGTATACTTGTAGACAGTTTATAAAATAAAAGCATTTTAATAAAAGTTTAAATTGGACTGAAAACTTTGCTTTTCTATGCTTTCCTTTATCTAAAGCTAAACTCAGTACCTATTGCTGCCATGTCCCAGTAACAAGCTACTAATACAGCAGTGGGAGTTAAGAATCATTTTCACAAGTGAATAGAAGCTAGGAAAAACTTAGATATTAATGGTAATTAATAAAATAAAAGCATTTTAATAAAAGTTTAAATGGGACTGAAAGCTTTGCTTTTCTATGCTTTCCTTTATCTAAAGCTAAACTCAGTACCTATTGCTGCCATGTCCCAATAACAAGCTACTAATACAGCAGTGGGAGTTAAGAATCATTTTCACAAGTGAATAGAAGCTAGGAAAAACTTAGATATTAATGGTAATTATACTAATTAATTAGGTTTATAAAAATGTATTTTTAAATATGATTCTCCTATACTGCTGTGCAAGAATCAGTATAGGGGAAATGTTTCCCCTATTATTCTGATTTGACTCCTCCTCTTTCAGAACTTTTTCAGTATGCTGACAAAGTTATCGACTTTGGGAGGGCATTCGGGTGGGGACCTTGCTTCCAGACAGTCTGGGAAGCTTGAAAAAACCTCTCGCAAAATTTTCTTTGAATTTATTTAGAAATATTTTCCCCCACAATATTTATTATTTATTTCAATGGACCTACCTACTACATTTTAAATGTGTTTTTTTTTTACATTGTTGTTATTTATTACAATAAAATTTCATTATTACTATATTATTAAAAAAAAAGAATAATTGACTGTTTTCGGGAAGGGGACATGTTTCTGTAATTAAACCATTTTAGTATTTAATGACAAGTCTGATTTGAAGGCTGCGGGAACCAATGGTATTGCAGTCGGGAATGCCAGGTACGTTGATAAGGAGTGCAATAAGTCCTTCATACTGGATTCCGTACACAGGAATTTCTTCAGAAAAGACCTCCATTTCAATGTAATGTAGTTTTTAGGGGCTATTTTTAAGTTATTTTTTTAGGGGCTTCATAACTGCTAAGTTTTTTCGTCTAATGGCTAGGGCCACAAGCTGACATTAAATTTGGCTTGAGTGACTATTGGATCAAGCAAAGTTTTAATAATAATAATAATAATAGACTCTTGAGTGGAAGGTAACCACTAGGCGAGGTTAACGCCGGAGGCGTTTTCTACCACCTAACCACTCTTGAGTGGAAGGTAACCACTAGGCGAGGTTAACGCCGGAGGCGTTTTCTACCACCTAACCCTTAGAGCTCCATGATTATGAGGTCAAAATCTGAAATAAATGAGGATAAAATTCCATGCCTCGGTTGGGATCGAACCCACGCCCTCCTGTTTACCAGGCGAGCGTCTTGACTACTACGCTACCGAGGCAGGTCAAGTTTTAATACCTAAACTTATTGTTTCATTACAAATTTTCATCAGCAAAAATGGTTTATTTAAATTAAATTGATCCCAAGGGCAAGGTAAACCTAGACCCTTGACAAATAGAGTGTGTCTGAAGGCATGTATTGTGTTCCAAACCTACAAAGTTCTTTTTTAACAGAGGGAGCGGATGCTATTTCGTCCAGAAATCGAAGAGAGGACAGGATAGAAGAAAGCCAACCGTTCCGAGAACCCGCGACCTGGTGGTCACAAGGCCCAATTACCCTCCAAGCTAATTTTGCAAAGTGTGAAGTTGTTTCCATAAACAGACCTTAGCTCCTCAGTCTATTGTGAACCAATCTTTGTGTTCGGAACGGCTGGCTTTCTCCTATCCTGTCTTCCTTCTCTCTTCGATTTCGGGACGATAAGATCTCAGTAGTTACAGTTCCCTCTATCAAATCTCTACAAAAAATAAATAAATATTTTTTCGTATTGTATTAATACTTTCTTTGTATTTTTGTTCTAGGTGGCCGCTTGGGAAGAACATTCGGACGTGTGTTCCCTTTGCAATCAATTTCAATAATTTCGATCCTCAATTGTCCTCACGAGGCTGAGTGCACCCCGAACTCCAAACACTGAGTTGAAACTAATCTGACAGTCTAAAGCACATAGGAACGTTTTTTCCAAGTGATTTCCAGCTTAACAATCTAGCCAGTCAATGAATGGAGAAAATGGTACTTACAAAACATTACCTCATGAAATTTTCTCCGATTTTGGGCTCTGGATTATGGGTAGGTACTTTTTTCCCCAAGTGATTTCCAGCTTAATAACCTAGCCAGTCGATCCACGGCTCTCTTTCTTCTCTTCCTCCTCATCCAATCAAATCCTTCCTGTCGATAGAAGTACTCATAGATTTGGTCACCCATCCGGATGCTAACCACACGTAACGTTGCTTAACTTCAGCACTACTCTTACACTTTAGCGGGCTCCATAGGAACGTTTTTTCCAAGTCATTTTCAGTTTAATAATCTAGCGCTTGGCCAGTCAATCAATGGAGAAAATTTTACATAAAAAAACATTACCTCAAGATATGGCGGGCGTTCATTCGTTCAACGTGTACAGGAAATTTTCCAAGATTTTAATCAGCCCTCTTGGAAGCCCCATACTTTTTCCTGAGTTCCAGCAATCTCGCCAGTCGATCCACGGCCCTCTTTCTCCTTTTCCTTCTCATCCAATCGAATCCTTCCTGTCGATAGAAGTACTCGTAAATCTGCCCGAAGCTGAGCGTAGTGCCGTTGTAAGGTTCTTTTCGCCAGTCGATCCACGGCCCTCTTTCTCCTCTTCCTTCTCATCCAATCGAATCCTTCCTGTCGATAGAAGTACTCGTAAATCTGCCCGAAGCTGAGCGTAGTGCCGTTGTAAGGTTCTTCGGTTTCATTGTCAGAGTCCAAATAGATCTTGGACGTTTTCACGTAGGTGGTTTTAGACCGGGTCGACAGCGGACGGGGGGTGGTCGTTTTGGACACGTTTGCTTTGCGACCCCTGAAAAAGAGAAAGAATTGAACATTTATTATGTTGGCATACTCTAATAAATAAATAGAGTAACCTCCATGGCCGAGTGGGTATCACACTAGGTTCCGGAGGTCCTGGGTTCGATTCCCGGCGGGGTCCAAGTTTTTTCCGGCTGTATGCTTGGAGTTCGGGGTGCACTCAGAGGGAACTGTAACCGCCAAGGTCTAATGGTCCCGAAATCGAAGAGAGAAGAAAGACAGGATAGGAGAAAGTCAGCCGTTCAGAGAACGAATATTATCCGTTCAGGATAAAATCCGCCCCCCCGAGTGGGTATCACACTAGGTTCCGGAGGTCCTGGGTTCGATTCCCGGCGGGGTCCAAGTTTTTTTCCGGCTCTATGCTTACAGTTCGGGGTGCACTCAGCCTCGTGAGGACATTCCAGTAGTGACCAGTGACGGCATTACCAGTGTTGATAGAGGGAACTGTAACCGCCAAGGTCTAATGGTCCCGAAATCGAAGAGAGAAGAAAGAATGAGTGTGAGATTTGAGCACAAACACTGGCTTAAAGAATAAAATAGAATATACGAGTATGTATGTACATACCTCAATTACCTTATTATAGATTTATATTGCTAGGATGAGACTAAAAAGTCTCTTCACCACGCAGTATAAAGCTTGATGAAATTGATATTTTAAGAGATTTGATATCATCGTTCCGGGTTCGATTTCCGACGGGGTCAAAGTTTTGTCAGCCCTGTGTAGAGAAATTCTCATTAAATTTTTACCTTGAACGGGACAAGTCAAAAGGACACAAACAGCTCTCAGCTCTGATCCAGAACACAAACACCACAGGGGGAACAGCACAATACAAACTCTTTTGGGGAAGCTTTGCAAGCAGGGGACGTTAAACAGACAGGAGGGCTACAAGATCTTTTCTGCTCTTTGGCTTAGAATCCTCGCCTAAGTAAGCGCGACCGTTCTATTTAGGACATAGTTTACCTTTTTCTAAGAGGGAACTATAACAACGGAGGCCTTATCGCCCCGAAATGGAAGATAGAAAAAGAACAAAATAGGAGAAAGCCAAAATGTTCCAAAAAATATAAAAAAAAGAGAAAAAACATGAACAATTTACCTTTTATGTACAAGTCATTAGGGACAAACACTAGGTACTTAGGTCTAGCTGGGGGACCTTAAACAGGAAGAACACCAATGTCTTGCTGTGGGACTATAAATAGAAACAAACAATATTAATATTACTCAAGAAAACATCGAAAATTTCGTCGATTACATTACTTTCCTTCTCATAGGATAAGGAAAGTAATAAGCCCAAGGTCGCGGGTTCGATTCCCGTAGAATTCATCAACGAATCCACCAAACAGATACGTGATGGCTAAATCATACTTGTGATGACCATAGAACACCGCTGGGTCATAAATCTCTGATGGAACGAGAAACAAACAACAATAATATATTACTTAAAAACAACCACCCAAACAAACAATATAGGTAATGACGGAATCCGCCAAATAAATAAGTGATGGCTAAATCATACTTGTGATGACCGTAGAACACGGCTGGGTCGTAGATCTTTGTGGAAACGAAAAAAAAAAAAAAAACAAACAACATTTTTCAAACGATACAGGTACTTAGGTCTAGCTGGGGGACCTTAAACAGGAAGAACACCTATGTCTTGCTGTGGGACTATAAATAGAAACAAACAATATTAATATTACTCAAGAAAACATCGAAAATTTCGTCCATTACATTACTTTCCTTCTTATAGCATAAGGAAAGTAATAAGCGCAAGGTCGCGGGTTCGATTCCCGTAGAATTCATGAACGAATCCACCAGATACGTGATGGCTAAATCATACTCGTGATGACCGTAGAACACGGCTGGGTCATAAATCTCTGATGGAACGAGAAACAAACAACAATAATATTACTTAAAAACAACCACCCAACCAAACAAACAATATAGGTAATGACGGAATCCGCCAAATAAATAACTAGAGAAGTAAAATAAATAAGTGATGGTTAAATCATACTCGTGATGACCGTAGAACACAGCTGGGTCATAGATTTCTGTGGAATTGAGAAAGAACAATAATATTCCTTAAAAACAACCAACCAAACAAACAATATAGGTAATGACGGAATCCGCCAAATAAATAACTAGAGAAGTAAAATAAATAAGTGATGGTTAAATCATACTCGTGATGACCGTAGAACACAGCTGGGTCATAGATTTCTGTGGAATTGAGAAAGAACAATAATATTCCTTAAAAACAACCAACCAAACAAACAATATAGGTAATGACGGAATCCGCCAAATAAATAACTAGAGAAGTAAAATAAATAAGTGATGGTTAAATCATACTCGTGATGACCGTAGAACACAGCTGGGTCATAGATTTCTGTGGAATTGAGAAAGAACAATAATATTCCTTAAAAACAACCAACCAAACAAACAATATAGGTAATGACGGAATCCGCCAAATAAATAACTAGAGAAGTAAAATAAATAAGTGATGGTTAAATCATACTCGTGATGACCGTAGAACACAGCTGGGTCATAGATTTCTGTGGAATTGAGAAAGAACAATAATATTCCTTAAAAACAACCAACCAAACAAACAATATAGGTAATGACGGAATCCGCCAAATAAATAACTAGAGAAGTAAAATAAATAAGTGATGGTTAAATCATACTCGTGATGACCGTAGAACACAGCTGGGTCATAGATTTCTGTGGAATTGAGAAAGAACAATAATATTCCTTAAAAACAACCAACCAAACAAACAATATAGGTAATGACGGAATCCGCCAAATAAATAACTAGAGAAGTAAAATAAATAAGTGATGGTTAAATCATACTCGTGATGACCGTAGAACACAGCTGGGTCATAGATTTCTGTGGAATTGAGAAAGAACAATAATATTCCTTAAAAACAACCAACCAAACAAACAATATAGGTAATGACGGAATCCGCCAAATAAATAACTAGAGAAGTAAAATAAATAAGTGATGGTTAAATCATACTCGTGATGACCGTAGAACACAGCTGGGTCATAGATTTCTGTGGAATTGAGAAAGAACAATAATATTCCTTAAAAACAACCAACCAAACAAACAATATAGGTAATGACGGAATCCGCCAAATAAATAACTAGAGAAGTAAAATAAATAAGTGATGGTTAAATCATACTCGTGATGACCGTAGAACACAGCTGGGTCATAGATTTCTGTGGAATTGAGAAAGAACAATAATATTCCTTAAAAACAACCAACCAAACAAACAATATAGGTAATGACGGAATCCGCCAAATAAATAACTAGAGAAGTAAAATAAATAAGTGATGGTTAAATCATACTCGTGATGACCGTAGAACACAGCTGGGTCATAGATTTCTGTGGAATTGAGAAAGAACAATAATATTCCTTAAAAACAACCAACCAAACAAACAATATAGGTAATTTTACTTTCTGCTGTTCTCGTGTTGACCCAGCACCTAAATGGGGAGTATTGTGCCTCTTCTCGCCCATCTGATGAGAGGCATACTACGGGATGGGCATGCTACGACACAGACCACATGCGTCCAATGTAGCAGTTGTTTCATTGCTACGAAATAAAAACGGCGGTGAAACACTCATCTTTTTTTTTAAAAAAAAGTGTGCCGGGAGGCGCGCGAACGTCAAGAGTTCGAAGCGCCCTTGCCCAGGTTTATTAATTACTTAACACTGAATTAAACTGAATTTGAGATAACTTGAGCGTTAACTGAGTGAACTACACAATAGCAAATAGGATATATGTACTTAGTAGATACCTACCAATCTAAAGGAGGAAAATAATAATAACCAAAATTGGGTTTTTAGTCTTGAAAGTCTAGTCTAGATTTTTGTTTTGCCTGCAAAATTGTCATTAAAAAAAAAAAAGAAATGCACACACAGTTAAAAAATTCTCCTTACCACCCAATTGTCTTTCCAGCTATTATCCTGCGGTATCCGGCCACAGTAGGTGCTCATATTGAATCCAAACTTAGAAACATACTTCTCTGGCTGCTCGGTTTTCATCCGAGCATTATGCAAATGCAAGTGAGCCAGAGCTTTGCCCAGGTCCCTTTGTCTCTCCTCGGAGAACATGTTCTCGGTGAATAGGTAATCAATGACCAGACATGCTCCACCTGAAATTTAACAATATTTCAAGATTTATTTATTTTTATTTAATAAGTTTCCATAAATTGGTTATTCAATCCACATTTTTTCATACTTGGAAAAAGATTTAATAATCTGTAAAAGCATGATATGGGGGAAAAATAATAAGAATTAATTAATAATAAATAATTTATTCACAAACACTAGGTAAGGTTTAGCAGTTTTTATAATTATTAAAGTAAAAAAAAAAAAAAAAAAAAAAGCCGATAAAGTGCGGTAAAATGTAAAAAAAGTAATAATAAAAATAATAGAAATTACAATACTGTAGTAATAGAAAGTAAAAAAGAAACAAGATCGGAAGACAAACTTACCTTTCATATAAGGCAGATCAATGACTTTATATGCCTTAGCAATAGAGACATTGGGTAGATTCAACTCCCGCAACATATTGAGACCAACCATTTCTGCTTCAAACATAGGCCTTGCCTGGAAAGATAAATAAAAGAAAATTAGGCCACTTTAAATGCCTTTGATGTTGCAAAGTTGCTTTAAGGAAGAGTGGCCATAGGTGTCATTTTTGGATTCACTTTCAGGACAATAACACCTTAGCATTTACAATTACATTTCCCAGTACTTGTACAAAAGTCATGTCCATGGAATATTGCTACCAAAGGAACTGGCACAAACGAGCAGTGACCAATGTTATTATAGGGTTAGGTTAAACACAAAAAGGAGTTTTCACAATTAGAGCAGTGATTAGTGTTATTATAGAGTTCGGTTAAATACAAAAAGGAGCTTTCTTTTCCACAGACGTGACTTCTGCATACCTAATTACCCATTTCCCCTTTTAGAAGACTATACTTACAATTTTCTTGTCGGAGCAGATTTTTACAAATACTTTTCCATACTTGTCTGTATCAAACATACGGAAACTACCAGATCTAGCACCAAATGGTTTGACAACCTCACATTCTAACTCTTTCTTCAAAGTGTCTTCTAAATCAGGCATTTTTGGATTTTAAGGTCAATTATTAAATTGGCCAATTTAATTCAATTTATTTATTGTGATAGTTTTGTTTATTTATTGTGATGACTTGATAGTTCACAGAAGCTTTGAAAATCTTGGAGCAAACGCACAACACAACTAGGAATATAGGTATTTAAAGATTAAAACACTGATTATTTTTACTGATAAGAACAACATCTGAAAACCTTATCAATTTGTTGATAAAAAATAAATTTAAAACTTCCCGCCATTTTTTATTTATTATTATTATTATTATTATTATTATTATTATTATTATTATGAAAATGAGTGGGATAGGAGAGGAGGAGTGGGAGAAGATAGGAGAGGGGAGAAAAGAAAAAAGAAGAAAAAAAGGAAGAAAGAGACATAAAGAAAGGGAAAGAGGAAGGAAGAGTGGGAGAAGAAGAGAGAGAAAAGGAGGAGGAGGAGAGAGAGGGTCTGTAAAGGAAAAGGAAGAGGAGGAGGAGGAGGAGTAGAAAAAGGATCTGTGAAGGAGGCTGGAGGAGTTCTTCTTTTCAAGATGAATCTTCACAAAGTCACATCAGAATCTATCAGAATAGAGGAGTTTTAATTATTCACCCATGGACACAACACTACTTTCTGTAGAGCCTTGCCTTTAAAAACTGTAGGTAGTTAATCTAAACTTCACTCCTACCTCCAACCAACCCCTTTACCCAAATCATACAAGTGTACCTACCTACTCCAAACCTTAAGGTAGGTACCTGAGAGAGATAGAGAGAGAGAGAAAAAAAAAAGAAGAAGAAGAAGAAGAAAATAATAAACAATCCTAAAATGGAAAGGGGCAATGCTAGGAGGAATGGTATGGATACTTGATACCTCTAATCACAATGGTGTCAGTTTTTCTCATATTATGTTACAAAAAAACGATATAACCCAAAAAATATGGCTAGAATCACTCCAAAGTTCGCGTAAAAGATGTACAAAAAATTTGCCCCAGGTGAGGCTCGAACTCACAACCCCGGCATTGCTCACGAACACTGTCTTATAAGTACCGTGCGCTAACCAATTGCGCCACTGGGGCTGGTGAGACGAGAGGCGAAAATAGTCTGTTATAAACTTGAGCGGCAAACTCGTGGACTTCAAACTGAAATAGAACGGTATTTTAGGGCAAAGGGTGCAATATTTTAGGGAATACTTACATTTTAGGGCACTTTAGACCAGGAAAATACAGGAATTTCGACTTAAATATCGACTGCTACATGATGTTGCCTTTGAAATCCATACAGTGCGTATCACGGCACGTTTCGAAGCAAAAGTCATGTGTAGTCATTTGGACGATTGAATGGGCACTTTTTAAGGGTAAAACAATATAATCCCCATGTATGGTGATATTCTCGAATAGTTTGGGTATGTTGACCCAGCACCTAAATGGTAAGTATTGAGTCTCTTCTCGCCCATATCTAATAAGACCACACGCGTCTAATGTAGCAGTTGTTTCATTGCTACAAAATAAAAACGGTCGTGAAACACTCATCTAATGAAAAAAAAGAGGGGGAAAGAGAGACTTACGTGATTCAGTCTCTTCTCGCCCATATCTAATGAGAGGCCTACTACGGGATGGGCATGCTACGAAAAAGACCACACGCGTCTAATGTAGAAGTTGTTTCATTGCTACAAAATAAAAACGGTCGTGAAACACTCATCTAATGAAAAAAAAGAGGGGGAAAGAGAGACTTACGTGATTCAGTGCCGTCTACTTTCTGTCCTGCATTACCGCTCCAGAAGTCCCCATGTAGCAGGGCTGGTTCTATCGTGATGTTCTCGAACAGTTTGGGTATGTTTGGTTTCAGTTTGAAGTCCCACAGACCACACGCCTCCTCCGAGAGCATTTTCTGAAAATAACAAGAGAATCACTGTCATTATTTTTCCTATTTGGCTCTCTTTATCTTTCTGTTTATTTCTCTCTCTTATCCTGAACAGATAAGGTTCGTTCTCGGAACGGCTGGCTTTCCCCTATCCTGTCTTCCTTCTCTCTTTGCTTTCGAGACGATAAGACCTTAGCAGTTATGTTCCCTCTATCAAACCTCTTAAAAAAATAATAATAAAAACTCCGGTCTCTTTTCTTTTTAACAGGAGTTATAATGATAAAGTCCTATTTATCACCTTCTGTTTTTAGAAGTAGACCTTTGTGGGAATCGAACCCGAGACCTAGTGCTTACACACTTGCCGCCCACTTACCTCTCTGAGAAGATCAATCTGATACTTAAGTCTGTTGTTCATGATGAAGTCCTGAAACACAAGTAGGTATATGTTAGTGTTAGATTAAAATTGTTCAATAGGGGGCACGGTTAGTCTAGTGGTAACGCGCTTGCTTGCCATGCAGAAGGTCCCGGGTTCGAATCCCATCATCGACAAAAATTTGTACTCGTTTTTCGATTGCAAAATTATGTTAGTGTTAGAATAAAATTGTTCAATCAAGTGTGCCGGGAGGCGCGCGAACGTCAAGAGTTCGAAGCGCCCTTGCCCAGGTTTATGAATTACTTAACACTGAATTAAACTGAATTGGAGATAACTTGAGCGTTAACTGAGTGAACTACACAATAGCAAAAATAGGATGTATGTAGTGGATACCAATCTAAAGGAGGAAAATAATAATAATAATAATAATAATAATAATATAAGTTGGTATAGCCTGGCTAGGTATACATGAGAGTACCATGTTGAAATGAATCATTTATTTTTTATTACTTAGTTAGGGTTAAGTAGGTGCTCAGTTAAATGTAGGTTGAGTTGTTATTTTAATTTTGCTAGGATTACTTAGTTCCTTGGTTGGGTTCTTATCTAGATAGGTGGCTCTCTAGGTACCTAAAAAAGTACATAAAAAATTACTTAATGGGTAATGATATTGATGAATTTAATTTGGGTAGGCACTTAATGGATTTAAATTAATTCTGATTTATTTAAATAGTAAGGACTTCAGTTTTACAGGTGAGTCACTATGTGAGACTCTATTGTTTACTAACAGGTAAGTAGGTACCCGACTACTGACCCAGGTATTGAGATGGTACTGATAAGGTGATACTGATAAGACACTACATAGTAGCACACTGTATATAGGTGTATAATGAAGACCTACTGTTGTTGAAGTGGCTAAGGGGAGAGGAGAAAAGAAAGGGAGGGAGAGAGAGATGAAAATGAGAGGGAGGAGGGGAGAGATTGAGTGGGAGGGGAGGGAAGCAAGATGAGGGACAGGAAGGTAAAAAAGGGGATAGAAGAGGAGAGGGTGAGAAATACCCAGTAAAGGGGGGAGAAGAAAAGGGAGGAAGAGAGGTGAAAATGAGAGGGAGGAGGGGAGAGAATGAGTGGGAGGGGAGGGAAGCAAGATGAGGGAGAGGAAGGTAAAAAAAGGGGATAGAAGAGGAGAGGGTGAGAAATACCCAGTAAAGGGGGGAGAAGAAAAGGGAGGAAGGGAGGAGAAGTGGAAATGAGAGAGATGGGAGAGAGTGAGAGGTGGGGAGAAAAGGAGAGGGAACGGAGGGAGAAGAAGGTAAAAGAGGGGATAGAAGAAGAAGTCAGGGAGAGAAATAGTAAAAGGAGGGAGGTAGAGGATGAGTGGGAGGGGAGGGAAGCAAGGGGAGGGAGAGGAAGGTAAAAAAGGGGATAGAAGAGGAGACAGTGAGAAATACCCAGTAAAGGGGAGAGAAGAAAAGGGAGGGAGGTGAAAATAAGAGAGAAGGGAGGGTATGAGTGGGAGGAAGGGAAAAATAGGAGAGGGGAGAAAAGGAGAGGAAAGGGAGTAGAAGGTAACAGGGAGGAGGGGAAAGATAGGAGAGGGGAGAAATGGAAGGGAGGGGAGGGAGAAGAACAAGGTAAAAGAGGGGGTAGAAGAGGAATAAAAGGGAGGGAGGTGAAAATAAGAGAGAAGGGAGGGTATGAGAGGGAGGGGAGGGGAAACTAGGAGAGGGGAGAAAAGGAGAGGAAAGGGAGTAGAAGGTAACAGGGAGGATGGAAGAGGAGAGGGTGAGAAATACCTAGTAAAGGGGAGAGAAGAAAAGGGAGGGAGGTGAAAATCAGTGGGATAGGAGAGGAGGAGTGGGAGAAGATAGGAGAGGGGAGAAAAGAAAGAAGAAAAAAAAAGGAAGAAAGAGACATAGAGAAAGGGAAAGAGGAAGGAAGAGTGGAAGGAGAAGGGAGAGAAAAGGAGGAGGAGGAGGAGAGAGAGGGTCTGTAAAGGAAAAGGAAGAAGAGCAGGAGGAGGAGGAGGAGGAGGAGAAGGAGAGAGGGGGTCTGAAAAGGAAGAAGAAAAGGAGGAGGAGTAGAAAAAGGATCTGTGAAGGAGGCTGGAGGAGGGATAGAGGAGTTCTTCTTTTCAAGATGAATCTTCACAAAGTCACATCAGAATCTATCAGAATAGAGGAGTTTTAATTATTCATCCATGGACACAACACTATTTTCTGTAGAGCCGGGCCTTAAAACTTTACGTAGGTAGTTAATCTAAACTTCACTCCTACCTCCAACCAACCCCTTTACCCAAATCATACCAGTGTACCTACCTACTCCAAACCTTAAGGTAGGTACCTGAGAGAGAGAGAGAGAGAGAGAGAGAAAGAAAGAAGAAGAAGAAGAAGAAGAAGAAGAAGAAAAAAAATCCTAAAATGGAAAGGGGCTATGCTAGGAGGAATGGATACTTGATACCTCTAATCAAGGTGTCAGTTTTTCTCATATAATGTTACAAAAAAACGATATAACCCAAAAATCTGGCTAGAATCACTCCAAAGTTCGTGTAAAAGATGTACAAAAAATTTGCCCCAGGTGAGGCTCGAACTCACAACCCCGGCATTGCTCACGAACACTGTCTTATAAGTACCGTGGTAAGTTGGTATAGCCTGGCTAGGTATACTTAAGAGCACCTCGAAGTAAAAATAGATAGAACCATGTTAAAATGAATCATTTATTTTTTATTAAGTACTTAGTTAGGTTTACTTAGGTGCTCAGTTAAATGTAGGTTGAGTTGTTATTTTAATTTTGCTAGGATTACTTAGATCCTTAGTTGGGTTCTTATCTAGATAGGTGTCTCTCTAGGTACCTAAAAAAGTACATAAAAAATTACTTAATGGGTAATGAATGTAATGATATTGATGAATTTAATTTGGGTAGGCACTTAATGGATTTAAATTAATTCTGATTTATTTAAATAGTAAGTAAGGACTTCAGTTTTACAGGTGAGTCACTATGTGAGACTCCATTGTTTACTAACAGGTAAGTAGGTACCCAAGACCCAACTACTGACCCAGGTATTGAGATGGTACTGATAAGGTGATAAGACACTACATAGTAGCACACTGTACAACTGTATAGGTGTATAGTGAAGACCTACTGTTGTTGAAGTGGCTAAGGGGAGAGGAGAAAAGAAAGGGAGGGAGAGAGAGGTGAAAATGAGAGGGAGGAGGGGAGAGAATGAGTGGGAGGGGAGGGAAGCAAGGGGAGGGAGAGGAAGGTAAAAAAGGGGATACAAGAGGAGAGGGTGAGAAATACCCAGTAAAGGGGAGAGAAGTAAAGGGAGGGAGAGAGGTGAAAATGAGAGGGAGGAGGGGAGAGAATGAGTGGGAGGGGAGGGAAGCAAGGGGAGGGAGAGGAAGGTAAAAAAGGGGATAGAAGAGGAGAGGGTGAGAAATACCCAGTAAAGGGGGGAGAAGAAAAGGGAGGAAGAGAGGTGAAAATGAGAGGGAGGAGGGGAGAGAATGAGTGGGAGGGGAGGGAAGCAAGATGAGGGACAGGAAGGTAAAAAAGGGGATAGAAGAGGAGAGGGTGAGAAATACCCAGTAAAGGGGGGAGAAGAAAAGGGAGGAAG
>NW_007378779.1:76094-85454 GCF_000475195.1 Diaphorina citri
ACATTTTAGGGCACTTTAGACCAGGAAAATACAGGAATTTCGACTTAAATATCGACTGCTACATGATATTGCCTTTGAAATCCATACACTGCGTATCACGGCACGTTTCGAAGCAAAAGTCATGTGTAGTCATTTGGACGATTGAATGGGCACTTTTTAAGGGTAAAACAATATAATAAAGGTAACTCTGAACCAATAAAGGCCATTTTCACGAATTAATTCTGGAAAATGTCGACTGAACTTGGAGATATTTGAAAAACTACCGCTTTTATCATTTATCTTTTGAAAGGGAAACAAACAAAAAAGATGGCGGGCGTCAGCTGTTTGATTTGATTAGTTCCGGAGAAAACCGCCAGAGTTTTGTAACGAGGATTTTGATTGGTTCTCCGGAAGATTGCGGTAAGGCGCGAATTTTTTGAAAATGGTCCACTATCAGCACCAACGTGTTTTTGCATTTTTGAAAGAACATTTTCTGATTTTTCTGAAAATTGAACCTACTGTTTTCTTAAATTTTGACAAATTTATCAGATAACACTTCTTGTTTTCTCTTTTTCTGACCGTACTTTCTTCAAACCTCGTGCTCGCAATTGAACCTTCTGTTTTCTTAAATTTTGACAAATTTATCAGATAACACTTCTTGTTTTCTCTTTTTCTGACCGTACTTTCTTCAAACCTCGTGCTCGCTGCTTGGTGATAAAATGGGTAAAGTAAAGAACCGGAATAGAAGGAAGAAATCGAAACCATTCTTAACAAATGGTAACCGTACTGATAACGATGAAGGAAACGGTGTTGCCCCTGCAGAAGAAGACGAATTTTCCAGAGTCATGTCGGATATTGTTGAAAAGGTAAGATGACCCTTGAACCCCAAGGCATAATTAAGAAAATGTGGAATATAAGGATAGAGCATTTAGCAATTTCTACAAGCTCCCAAGATCATAAAAGTAACTAGGATACCTACTCGATATAGTTTTAACTCATGTGGATGTGGGTTAAGTTGAACATAAAAAGGAGCTTTCTTTTTCATTATTGTGGCTTCTGAATAATTAACCAATTATTATCTGTTTCAGTTGGAGTCCCCAACAGTGATGGATAAACTAAGTGCTTTACTCCTTCTAAAACCATTCTCAACAAATGATAACCGTACTGATAACAATGAAGGAAACGGTGTTGCGCCTGCAGAAGAAGACAAATTTTCCAGAGTCATGTCGGATATTGTTGACAAGGTAAGATGACCCCTGAACCTTAAGGCATACTTAAGAAAATGTGGAATACAAGGATAGAGCATTTAGCAATTTCTACAAGCTCCCAAGATCATAAAAGTAACTAGGATACCTACTTGATATAGTTTTAACTCATGTGGATGTGGGTTAAGTTGAACATAAAAAGGAGCTTTTTTTGAGGGCATGGTTAGCCTACTGGTAACGTGCTTGCTAACCATGCAGAAGGTCCCAGGTTTGAATCCCACCATCGACAAAAATTTGTACTTGTTTTTCGATTGCAAAAATTTAAAGGGTTACTTTCTGGTGTTCTTGTGTTGACCCAGCACCGAAATGGGAAGTATTGTGTCTCTTCTCGCTCATCTGATGAGAAGTATACTACGGGATGGGCATGCTATGGCTATGACACAGACCACATGTGTCTAATGTAGCAGTTGTTTCATTGGTATGAAACATTGTTGTGGCTTCTGAATAATTAACTAATTATTATCTGTTTCAGTTGGAGTCCCCAACAGTGATGGATAAACTAAGTGCTTTACTCCTTCTCTCGGAAATGGTAGACCTGAAACAAATAAGGAGCATTATTATTGAACATGAAATTTGTAAAATTGTTGGACCACTACTTTTAGACTCGGACATCCAAGTGTGCTTGAATGCAGCAGGAGCTATAAGGTAGGTACCTACTTTATTTTTCTAAATTGATTTTTTAATCCCTAAAAAAAAAAAAAAAAAACCCTGATCAAAAGGGAGGGAGGGGAAGTGGAAATGAGAGAGATGGGAGAGAGTGAGAGGTGGGGAGAAAAGGAGAGGGAACGGAGGGAGAAGAAGGTAAAAGAGGGGATAGAAGAAGAAGTCAGGGAGAGAAATAGTAAAAGGAGGGAGGTAGAGGATGAGTGGGAGGGGAGGGAAGCAAGGGGAGGGAGAGGAAGGTAAAAAAGGGGATAGAAGAGGAGACAGTGAGAAATACCCAGTAAAGGGGAGAGAAGAAAAGGGAGGGAGAGAGGTGAAAATGAGAGAGAAGGGAGGGTATGAGTGGGAGGAAGGGAAAAATAGGAGAGGGGAGAAAAGGAGAGGAAAGGGAGTAGAAGGTAACAGGGAGGATGGAAGAGGAGAGGGTGAGAAATACCTAGTAAAGGGGAGAGAAGAAAAGGGAGGGAGGTGGAAATAAGAGAGAAGGGAAGGTATGAGTGGGAGGGGAGGGGAAAATAGGAGAGGGGAGAAAAGGAGAGGAAAGGGAGTAGAAGGTAACAGGGAGGATGGAAGAGGAGAGGGTGAGAAATACCTAGTAAAGGGGAGAGAAGAAAAGGGAGGGAGGTGAAAATAAGAGAGAAGGGAGGGTATGAGTGGGAGGGGAGGGGAAAATAGGAGAGGGGAGAAAAGGAGAGGAAAGGGAGTTAGAAGGTAACAGGGAGAATGGAAGAGGAGAGGGTGAGAAATACCTAGTAAAAGGGGGAGAAGAAAAGGGAGGGAGGTGAAAATCAGGGGGATAGGAGAGGAGGAGTGGGAGAAGATAGGAGAGGGGAGAAAAGAAAGAAGAAAAAAAAAAGGAAGAAAGAGACATAAAGAAAGGGAAAGAAAAAAGTGTAAGTAGGTAACTTGAAACTTTTTTTTTTTCAGGAATTTCTCTAAAGATCTAAAGCACAAAACAAATCATCATACAGGTTCTTCAATAATTTACCTCCACTAATTCTTCTCAGGGTCTTTGCATTGAGACCTTTCTTCAAACAATCCAACACCTCTTCTGCATAGCTTTCATCCACAGCAAATTGCCCAAAGCAGACATGACCCAGGCTCAACAGCACAATGCTTACTGAGAGTAGCATTGGGAAAGGGAGAACAAAACTAGCACTTAGAAAAACTCCATTTGATTATCACGAAATAAGATGAGAGGGGGAGAACAAAACTAGCACTTAGAAAAACTCCATTTGATTATCACGAAATAAGATGAGAGGATTTTCTATAGTCTCATGCACCATTGTAGGTACATAATATATCTTAACTTCGATTGCTACTTGAGCACATGTTCTCATGTCCTATACATAAATAAGTGTGTACCTATGTCAGTTTATGTCTCATGCACCATTGTACATAATATATCTTAACTTCGATTGCTACTTGAGCACATGTTCTCATGTCCTATACATAAATAAGTACGTACCTATGTCAGTTTATGACATACACACACAAAGGTACATAAGTTGGTATAGCCTGGCTAGGTATACTTAAGAGCACCTCAAAGTAAAAATAGAACCATGTTAAAATGAATCATTTATTTTTTATTACTTAGTTAGGTTTAGGTGCTCAGTTAAATGTAGGTTGAGTTGTTATTTTAATTTTGCTAGGATTACTTAGTTTCTTAGTTGGGTTCTTATCTAGATAGGTGTCTCTCTAGGTACCTAAAAAAGTACATAAAAAATTACTTAATGGGTAATGAATGTAATGATTGAAAGCCAACAGTCAAAAGACCCGTTTTTTTATGATAGAGGGAACTGTAACACCAGAAACTTTATCGTCCTGAATTCAAAGAGAGAAAGAGGACAGGATAGGAGAAAGCCAGTCATCCTGAGAACAAACCTTATCTGTGTAGGATACAGTTAGCCTCAGTCGGGGATCAAACCTGCGACCTAGCGCTTACAAGGCAGGTGCATTGGCATTGCCCCCCAAGCTAACTAGGCTTAACCTGTTTTTAAATACCTACCTAGTGTATTAGTGAACAGTGGTACCCTTAAGGAAAATGAATATCCCAGCTTACCAACTAAGTTCCCTTTTTTTTTAACCCATTTCAGCACAGTTCATTCACATGCTGAGTGAGGACAACAACTTCGTTATCAAGTATTTGATTCAACATGAGAATTTGTTTGAAACCGGTTTCCAATCTAGACAGCAAGATATTGATCCGCAGGACCTGAACGGGTCAGCTGTACTACTGCAAGTACTATATGCTGGTAAGTGAGGAGGAAGAATACCTAAGTGGTAGACAAAAAATTCGAGATAGAGGTGATCAAGTATTTGATTCAACATGAGAACTTGTTTGAAACCGGTTTCCAATCTAGACAGCAAGATATTGATCCGCGGGACCTGAATGGGTCAGCTGTACTACTGCAAGTACTATATGCTGGTAAGTGAGGGGGAAGAATACCTAAGTGGAAGACAAAAAATTCGAGATAGAGGTTTTACTAAAAAAAGTACCTTGGATTTTTTTTTAAGTTTTGATAGAGGGAACTGTAAAGGTAGAAACACACGTCAAGTGAGCTCGCGTGATGTGATAGTAGTGTGGTTCTAGCTTAACGCTTTTTTTTTGATAGAGGAAAGATAGAGGTTTTACTAAAAAAAAAGTACCTTGGATTTTTTTTTAAGTTTTGATAGAGGGAACTCTGTAAAGGTAGAAGCACACGTCAAGTGAGCTCACGTGATGTGATAGTAGTGTGGTTCTAGCTTAACGCTTTTTTTTATAGAGGAAACTGTAACAACGGAGATCTTATCTTCCCAAAATCGAAGATAGAAGGTGGACAAGATAGAAGAAAGCCGGCCGTTCCGAGAACGAACCTTATTTGTTTAAAATAAAGTTCACCCCGGGCGGGAATCCAGCTCACGTGATGTGATAGCAGTGTGGTTCTAGCTTAACGCTTTTTTTTTAGTTTTGATACCAACTGTAACAACGGAGGTCTTATCTTCCCAAAATCGAAAATAGAAGGTGGACAAGATAGAAGAAAGCCGGCCGTTCCGAGAACGAACCTTATTTGTTTAAAATAAAGTTCACCCCGGGCGGGAATCCAACCTACAACCTGGAGCTTACAAGGCATTTTTCCTAGTTATCAGGACAAACAAAGGACGCTTGTATTATACAATACAAATTTTCATCAGTAAATGGTTTTCTTCAAATTAAATTGATCCCAAGGGAAAATCTGGACCCTCAACAAATGGAGTGTGCCTGAAGGCCTGTGATGTGTTCCAATCCACTCGACCCCAAACTTAACCCTTTTGTTCAATTTTTTCCAGGAATTCTGCAAAACATCCAGCCCAACTTTTTCACCAAAGACGCGCGTACTCTGGCAAGCTTACAATGCATTTTTCCTAGTTATCAGGACAAAAAAAGGGACGCTTGTATTATACAATACAAATTTTCATCAGTGAATGGTTTTCTTCAAATTAAATTGATCCCAAGGGAAAACCTGGACCCTCAACAAATGGAGTGTGCCTGAAGGCCTGTGATGTGTTCCAATCCACTCGACCCCAAACTTAACTATAAATTTAAACTTAACCCTTTTGTTCAATTTTTTCCCAGGAATTCTGCAAAACATCCAGCCCAACTTTTTCACCAAAGACGCGCGTACTCTGGCAACCCTGTCCAACATTCTGTCGACCAATCAACGCCTCGTACTCAACCAACTCACCTCGGAGCTACCGAAATCTAGCGACAAACTAGGAAAGCTTCGGATTACGAGCGTCACCAATTTCATTTCCGCTCAGAAGTTGATTCTGGAGTTCATCACCAATTTGTGCTCTTCAGATGAAGGTAGGATAAAATAGAATATACCTTGTTTATCCTGCTCGAATGACACTAAAAAATCCCTTTACTACTTGTTCAATAACACAGTACTAGCACATAACACAATAAATGTTTACAATTACAGCAGAAGACCTTGCTTAATTAATTAATGATACATTAAAAAATCAGCTCCCATGGCATAGTGGTCACTGCGTTCACCTTGCACGCGGGAAACTCGGGTTCGATTCCCGGTGGGGTCAAAAAAATTCATGCAAAAGATTGATTCCGTGACTGGCTGATGCGGGGCCCACTCAGCCTTGTGAGAAAAATGCGCATTGCGACCGGTGCCAGCATGGTAGGTAAACATTGGGTGCTGGATTGTTGTGATAGTTGGAAAATGGTCTACAATGCTGCAGTGAGCACCAAAGTTGTGATATAATAACACAAAGGAACGGCATTTATTTATTTGACACAAATAAAATCACGATTCTGATGCTAAAATGATATCGCCTGGGGCGCGGATTTTTATCCCGAACGGATAAGGTTCGTTCTCGGAACGGCTGGCTTTCTCCTATCCTGTGTTCTCTCTTCGATTTCAGAACGATAATAGCTCCGTTGTTACAGTTCCCTCTATCAAACCTATTTCTCCTTCCTCGCCTTTTCCCGTGTTCAGACGGGGTCCGCTTTCATTCAATATAAGAGACAACGGGTGGCTAATGTGAAATAACGCATGGTAAGTTCATACACATGATGCTAAAATGATATCGCATGGGGCGCGGATTTTTATCCCACACGGATAAGGTTCGTTCTCGGAACGGCTGGCTTTCTCCTATCCTGTGTTTCTTCTGTCTTCGCTTTCAGAACGATAATAGCTCCGTTGTTACAGTTCCCTCTATCAAACCTATTTCTCCTTCCTCGCCTTTTCCCGTGTTCAGACGGGGTCGGCATTTTTTTGTCAGCCTCTCAATCAGCTCGGCTGATTCAACCCTAGCTAGGGTGATTGTTGCGATTGCTTTAGGTTGACATTTGTTTTTGGCTACAAAAATATTACGAGTGGATGCCCTACGCACTCAACATGGGCTATTTCTCTTCTTCTTCGCCTTTTCCCATGTTCAGATGGGGTCGGCGTTTTTCGTCGGCCTCTCAATCAGCTTTAGAGTGATCGCTTTGAGGCCAACTGGTTTTGGCTAAACAAAATTTTCCGAGCGGGATGCCCTTTGCACTCAATCAACCTTCGCTATTGATATAGCGTGAGGAAATTTGGGCTAGTCTTCTCCCTGTTTATAGTCCCCTAGCTAGACGCTGATCTACTCTCTGTTTATAGTCCCTCAGCCAGACTAGTCCCTCCGCCAGACTAAATGAAATATACATAAATAATAATAATCAAATCTTATGCCATCCAAAAGGTCGCGGAATATAACAAAATTAAAAGCAGCATGCAAAAATTCTGTAAAGGAACAAAATAGAAATAATTTGCAGGTCTCGATATTTCAAAACCAATAATCACCATATATTGAAGTTTTAGTTCAACTCATACGGTAAAAATCGTACCTTGGGCCAGCCACTCCCTATCAGGTAGACCTGATCAGGTCCTTGGTTGGTAGTGCGTCTGCCTAGTAAGCACTAGTCCGCGGGTTCCATTCCCGCCCGGGGCGGATGTTATCCTGATGGGATAATGTTCGTTCTCGGAACGGCTGGCTTTCTCCTATCCTGTCTTCCTCTCTTGGATTTCGAGACGATAATACCTTAGCAGTTAGTTTCCTCTATCAAACCTCTTAAATAATAATAATAATTTATTACATTTTTTTTTCTTCCTTCTTTTTTCAGACGACCTGAGCGAAGAACAATCGGAAAGTCTGACGTGCGCTCTCCGCTCTCTGGTGCTAAGTCTGGACGCGACACTACAGGGTGTACCACAAGTCAGTGATCAGGGCCACCCTGTATTAGTGGCTCTAGAGAAGGGGAATTTGAGTGGAGGAAATGCGGTGTTGCCGGATGAGTTTTTGAACTCCATATCCAAGCTATTGGTTGCCAAGTTGACGGGAGAGGAAGGACTGAAGAATGGAGGTAAGAATAGTGTTTCACCCTGGAGGTGCTGGGTTCAAATCCCGGCCGGGGCGAAAATTTTCTGCTGGAGTCTAAATAGAATAGAATAGTTTTTTATTGTAAATAAAACCAGAGGGTATCTTGGTTACTGGAAGGTGTCTTAGTTACTGTTCTTAGGCATCTTTGTTATTGTAATACTTAGTTAATTATATCATTATGATATATAAATTATGATATCTATCCAAATTAATCCGTGAATTCTGGATCCCTAAATCAGATTTTAAAAATTTCGCAATACGTGAATGCGAATCGCTAGAACGGAACCAATGGAATCTTTTTCCTAAAACTTACAATGCATTTTTCCTAGTTATCAGGACAAAAAAAGGGAAGCTTGTATTATACAATACAAATTTTCATCAGTAAATGGTTTTCTTCAAATTAAATTGATCCCAAGGGAAAATCTGGACCCTCAACAAATGGAGTGTGCCTGAAGGCCTGTGATGTGATGTGTTCCAATCCACTCGACCCCAAACTTAACCATAAATTTAAACTTAACCCTTTTGTTCAATTTTTTCCAGGAATTCTGCAAAACATCCAGCCCAACTTTTTCACCAAAGACGCGCGTACTCTGGCAACCCTGTCCAACATTCTGTCGACCAATCAACGCCTCGTACTCAACCAACTCACCTCGGAGCTACCGAAATCTAGCGACAAACTAGGAAAGCTTCGGATTACGAGCGTCACCAATTTCATTTCCGCTCAGAAGTTGATTCTGGAGTTCATCACCAATTTGTGCTCTTCAGATGAAGGTAGGATAGAATAGAATATACCTTGTTCATCCTGCTCGAATGACACTAAAAAATCCCTTTACTATTTGTTCAATAACACAGTACTAGCACATAACACATAACACAATAAATGTTTACATTTACAGCAGAAGACCTTGCTTAATTAATTAATGATACATTAAAAAATCAGCTCCCATGGCATAGTGGTCACTGCGTTCATTACTTTCCTTCCTATAGGATAAGGAAAGTAAAGATTAATACCCGTTTATTTACTGATGGAAATTAGTAATTTTCTTTTCTCCAATCAGGATACGTTCGTGCTATCCAATCTCCTTCACTTCCTGGATAACACAGAGGATCTGATACTCCTGGCGGAAACTTTGGACAGCCTACCCGTTTATTTACTGATGGAAATTTGTATTTTTCTTTTCTCCCATCAGGATACGTTCGTGCTATCCAATCTCCTTCACTTCCTGGATAACACAGAGGATCTGATACTCCTGGCGGAAACTTTGGACAGCCTTATAGATTTATTCTCAGACGATGATACAGATGTGTTAGCCAAACAAGTAAACCTCACTGGAAAGCTGACGGCGAATGAACCTAAGCTGAAATCAATGGTAAGTTTGATGGAATAAAGTTCGCCACGGACGGAAATCGAACTCGCGACCTAACGCTTACAAGGCGTGCTACCTTCCAAGAGTAGTTTGCTGTCGAATTTGTTGGGATAAATATGAAGAGTGGTTCCTAATACCAAGTACCTACAACTGCATGAATGATGTCCAAAGTTGTTGTTAGAAAATAGGTTAATTTCAGGGTT
>NW_007378780.1:0-42123 GCF_000475195.1 Diaphorina citri
TTCGAAAGCCTCGATTTAACACCAGTCAAACAGGGAGAGCTCGGGACTAATTGGACGAGTGAAAGTGTCCCGGTTGGGTGGATGAGTTATAGCACTTTTTTTGTGTGTGAGGGATCTAAGGGTCCTTGCTTTAACTTCTGAGATGAACTGCAGGTTGTACTTAGACTTCTACCTAACTTTATGTCAGGGACGTAACACTGGAGATTTCAGGACCTAACCCCGCCCCCTCTCGAGCTTCCTTTTCTCCTCTACTGTAGACCAGACTCCAAAAGATGCTGCAGTGAGCACCAAAGTTGTGACATAATAACACAAAGAAATTGCATTTACATTTTTTTTTTTTTTTATGTCAGGGACGTAACACTGGAGATTTCAGGACCTAACCCCGCCCCCTCTCGAGCTTTCTTTTCTCCTTTACTGTAGACCAGACTCCAAAAAATGGGAGCATTCACCCCCCTTGTGTGATCTACCCTTAAAACTGTTATGTTCCGTTCCTGAATAAGGGCTACTTGAGTGCCGCCCCTGAATAAGGGCTACTTATGTTCCGCCCCTGAATAAGGGCTACTTACGTTCCGTCCCTGAATAAGGGCTACCTGAGTTCCTACGTCCCTAGTAATTATAAGGTCGGTAAAATCTCCAGTGTTCCGTCCCTGACATAGTGTTAGGTAGAAGTCAAAATAGAACACGGTTGAAGGTTATGTCATAATGTCATCTGTGATATGCCTTGTGCCTTTGCGTTTGGGCTTTTCAAGAGACGTTCCCATGTCTCCTGGGCACCCCCCTTGTGTGATCCACCCTTAAAACTGTTATGTTCCGTTCCTGAATAAGGGCTACTTGAGTGCCGCCCCTGAATAAGGGCTACTTATGTTCCGTCCCTGAATAAGGGCTACTTACGTTCCGTCCCTGAATAATGGCTGCCTGAGTTCCTACGTCCCTAGTATAAGGTCGGTAAAATCTCCAGTGTTCCGTCCCTGACATAGTGTTAGGTAAAAGTCAAAATAGAACACGGTTGAAGGTTATGTAATAATGTCATCTGTGATATGCCTTGTGCCTTTGCGTTTGGGCTTTTCAAGAGACGTTCCCATGTCTCCTGGGATTCTCCTCTTGGCACAGAATTTTCAGCATTTTCAAAATGTCAATAGAAAATCACAATTATTCTCGTCTCTCTTCTTATGTGTTGTGTATGTTTTCGAGTCATTTCCCTCTTTCTTTGAGTTATTTTCCCTCGCTTTACCTTTTCTTCATACCTGCCTCTTTTTCTCCCTCCTCTCTTTTTCTCCTTCCTCTCCTTATCTGTCTCTATCTCTTTTTCTCCTTCCTCTCCATATATACATATCTCTATCTCTTTTTCTCTCTTTTCTCCTTATCGATCTCTATCTCTTTTTCTACCACCTTTCTTCCACAGAGTTTTATTCCTCAATCGTTCCTATGCTCTTTGTTGTTTCCTTCTACTCTACTCTCTACTTCTTTTTTTTCCAATCTTTTTCCGTCTATTAAATTTAGGCGTGGAATAGTCTCCCTCTCCATCTTTTTCTCCTTCTCCTCTCTCTCTCTCTCACTCGCTCTCTCTCTCTCCCTCTCTCTCTCTTCAACACTATACTTTGTTTCTCGTTGATTCGTGTGCCTTTTGGGATGTTTCGTTCTCATCTTCATTTACATTTAATCTTCATTTAGGTACTCTCTCTCTCTCACCTTCTATTTCTAAATCCTTCCTGTCCCTGTTTCCTCCTTCCCTTTACTTCCTTTTCTCCCCTCTCTCTCTCTCTCCCTCCCCTCCCTCTCTCTCTCTCTCTGTGTTACTCTCTCTCTCTCTCACCTTCTATTTCTAAATCCTTCCTGTACCCTCTGCTGTTTCCTTTTCCTCCCATCTTCCCTTTGCATCCTTTTCTTCAATCTTTCTCTCTCTCTCTCTCTTTCTCTCTCTCTCTCTTTCTTTCTCTTTCTCTCTCTCTCTTTCTCTCTATCTCTTTCTATCTTTCTCTTTCTTTCTCTTTCTCTCTCCCTTTCTCTTTCTCTCTCTCCCTTTCTCTCTCTCCTCTCTCTCTCTCTTTCTCTCTCCTCTCTCTCTCACCTTCTATTTCTAAATCCTTCCTGTCCCTGTTTCCTCCTTCCCTTTACTTCCTTTTCTTCGGCACGAGGCCTTTCCTATTTCTTCTTCTTGTTCCTCTTCTTCTTCTTCTTCTTCTTCTTCTTCTTCTTCTTCTTCTTCTTGTTCCTCGCCTTTTCCCGTGTAGAGGCCTTTCCTACTAAGCGTAGGTATGAAATCTTCTCCGCCTCTTGCCTTGATTGAAATCCCACAGGCTTACACAAACGTCAAATATTTGTTTCCCCCAGGTTTCTCGATAATGCCTTCCTTAAAGGCTTCAAAAGTCATTGAAGGTATTTCTTGGGCATTGAAGGCATTCCTTGGCTTTCTTGGAGGAAATAATATTAAGGGAGATTTTGGTGGAGGGTAGCGTCTGCCTTGTAAGCGCTAAGTCGCGGGTTTGATTCCCGCCCGAGGGGTATTTTATCTTGAAGGGATAAGGTTCTTTCTTTGAACAGCTGCTGATTGGCTTTCTCCTATCCTGTCTTCCTTCTTTCTCCGCTTTCGGGACGATAAGACCGTAGCAGTTACAGTTCCTTCTATCAGACCTCTTTAAAAAATTCTTAATATGTACATAGTAATGCTCTGATACCCATAAGTTGTGAAAAGGTTCTCCTGCTTTACCACAAATAACACATGTGAATTTTATTCTTTGTTTCAGGTAAGTGTGTTCTGAAACTCATCATGGATTCCGTATTATTCTATTCTATTATAGATCCGCGGGCTTTGAATGTTCGACAAACAAACAGGGAGTGAGTAATAGAAAAGAACAATACTCTTTTCAGTGGACTACCGGCCGATTCTCTTATTCCAAAACTGTTTTTTGGGGGAAGTTTAAAAAACGTAACAAATAAATTTAAAAAACATTCCAAAACAAAAACTTATTTGATGTTTGTAAATATTCAAAGCACTTTCACTGCTTTTGAATTTGTTCAAAACAAGCGAACTTCGAAACAGTTTCCACCCAAAAAGTTTGGCTATCTTGTGGGAAATTGTGTTTTTGAAGCTTTGTGAGAATGGTCGAAATTTAAATAAAAATAGTGTCGTCATTTCAGTGGCTTGCCTCTATCGTCACTTCCCAGTTTCCCATTACCTGCTCGATGCTCTATGCGGTATGCTCTCTTCTCCACTCTGGTTTTAGCCTTTAGTCACTCCAGTATAATACAAACATAATACATGTAAATACGTCCATCAGTCTTTTGTAGACTTTTTCTAATAATAATATTGTATGTAATATGATTATGCTGATAAAAGGTAATGGTAGCGTAAATCTGGTTTTATCTTCTATATTTTTTTATTTTATTATGTGTATTTTATACGATTTTTTTTTTCATTTTATTATGTAGGTATTTTATTATTTTTTATATATTTGTTTTTTTTTTTTTAAATTAATTAAATAGATTTACAAGAAGTAAAAGTCACAGGCACTCAGTAAAAATCACAACACTTGTCTTAGTTAGACGAGATTAAGGAGCGATAAATTTAAAGCTAGACGCTTTCACAATTGTACTAATATTCACAAATCGCGTACAAGAAAATTCACTAGTTGTGAAAATCAAATCTCCTAGTTGGAGCCGTACCGCGAGCGAGAAGGGAAAAGTACACACGTACACCAAGATGTGTCACTGTTAAGCTCAATGAGAAGACTACCAAATTTTATTATTTTACACCAGTACAGGGTAGCCGATAGGCTAGCATGTAAGAATCAAAAGTTAACGCGTTGCGACTAAACTGAATGCCTGATCATATGTTATTTAACCCTTGAGGGTTCTATACAGGTTAACCCATTAGGTATGGCGTTAACATTATTATTTATTTTATTTTATTTTTTTAATGAAAACGTGTCATATAAAATTTGAACAAATTTCTGAGCCCTAACTAACCCCTAATTCTTCCAACACCGTGAGATAGGTACCATGTCTATCTCACGGCCTCGGAAAGCAAAGCAGCATAGGATAAGGTTAGATTGTGTCCTGTGGTTGAGTGCTGAAGGGGTTAGGAAGTTGAAGGAAACATATTTGAGTTCAATGGAGAGTGAATGATATCCGGCTTAAGTCAAATCAAATAATGCCAAATGAAAATCAAATAATGCTAAACTAAATGTCCTGACTTCAAACATCGTGTCTTCTGCTTTATTTCTTCCTTCCATTCTGTACCCTCTGACTCTCCTCTCTTTCTCTTTCTTCTCCTCTCCTCTCTTCTCTCTCCCCTCTTTCTTTCTCTTTTTCCCTCCTTTTCTAGCTTTATTTGTCTTTTTCCTTCTCTCTCTCTTTCTATTTGTCCCTCCTTTTACAGCTTTATCTGTTCTTTCCTTCTCTCTCTCTCTCCCTCTTTCCCTCTCTCTTTCTATTTGTCCCTCCTTTCCTAACTTTATTTGTCTTTTTCCTTCTCTCTCTTTCTTTCTCACTGTTTCCAAACAAAAATATAAACTAAAAATAAATGATAGATAATATTCACAATTTTTTGATGAAATTGGAGAACCTCTTCACAATTTTTGTGGATGGATATCACCACATTACAAGGTACCTGCTTTACGTGAGACACGAGAGAAAGAATGAGGGAGGGAGAAAGAAAAAAGAAAGAAAGCGCGAGATAAATAAAGAGAAGAGAGAGAAGGAAGGAGGGAGAGAGAGAATGTTGAATGGAGAGCCGAACAGAAAATGATAGTCGATAGAAAAGAGGGAGAGAGAAACGGAGGGAAGGAGAGAGAGGGACAGAGAGAGAAAGAGGAGAGGGAGAGAAAGAAACGGAAAGAAAGAGGAGATAGAGGGAGGGGGGAGAGAGAGAATAAGGGAAAGAAAGAAAGAAAGAGGGAGGGAGAGAGAGATTAACGGAAAGAGAGAAAGAAAGAAAGAAATGAAGCAAACATGAGCACTTGGTTTCCAAATATGCTGAAAGGAAAATCTGTGTGGATTTTAATTTGAAATTAAAATAAGGTCTTTTTCTTTTTTTCCTCCCTACCGGTGCGATAGGAGAAAAGTTTCCCCGGATGAGGATTGGATATAGGAAAAATATTATTACAGCCCGGCCCCTTATTCGACCTCTTCGGACCTTTTGTGCCAGTTCAAATCGGTTCTCTTCTGAAAATTTACCATCACTTTGGCCCGGTTCGAGTAAACGCCGAGCAAGGCCAGTAAATGGATGGGTGACTTAAACCTTATATTGGGAATAAAGGGAGAACGGGCTCTAGTCTTGATTTTAAATCCAAAGTTTCCCCGGATGAGGATTGGATATAGGAAAAATATTATTACAGCCCGGTCCCTTATTCGACCTCTTCGGACCTTTTGTGCCAGTTCAAATCGGTTGTCTTGTACAGACTGAAGCATATTTTTAAGATGATCTTGATTTTTTTCTAGAAGGAACTGTAAATGCCAAGGTCTTATCGTTCCGAAATTGAAGTTAGAAGGAAGACAGGATATAGAAAAGAGTCAGATTTTTTTCTAGAAGGAACTGTAAATGCCAAGGTCTTATCGTAATGCACCTACAGAAAATGATTTTTTTTTCCTTTTAGGCGCTTTAACTATGTGTTACAAGTTACAACATGTCGTTCGCGTTTAATATTAATAAAATATTCTCTGTCTCTCTTTGGTACCTTACCAAAAGATGTATTATAATTATACATAATTATCTCTGTTCAGGTACCTAATTTAAGAGTTTTTTTTTTTATTATTCTTCGGATGTTCCACAAAGTAGGTATCTATGTACCTATTTCTTTTACTTTTCGAGAATTTGAATTTTGAAGGCTCTGTGAGTAGTCAAAAGAAAAGAGCGAAATTTGACATCAGAACTGCTTCTTGGGAAATCTCATAGAAAATACGGATGAAAATCTAATGGGAAGCAGTTATGGGTAGTACAAGGTTTAATGGGAAGTACGAGAATTATTATGTTTCCCTCCCCAATCCCATACCTGTAGCATCGGCACTGGAAATATTATTCGCATCGGGTATCGCGATTAATAAAGCATAAGTATTATCGGGTACGAGAATTATTATTTTTCCCTCCCCAATCCCATACCTGTAGCATTGGCACTGGAAATATTATTCGCATCGGGTATCGCGATTAATAAAGCATAAGTATTATCGGGACTACACATTCCATATTTCTCCCTCCCTTTTCCTCCTCTTTTTCTCTATATTCTCCTCTTCCCTCCCTTTATACGCCTCCTTTTTACCTCCCTATCTCTTTATTCTCATTTCTTCCTCTCTCCCATTCCCCTCTTGAAATTACGACTTCAAACCGCATAGAACTGAGAGTAAGAAGATCTTATGCTCTTTGCTTTCCGCTTTACTATGTTTTTAGTCTTAGACCCTCTGGACTAACCTTCCATTTCGGCTACCTTAACTTTCATGTTAACCCAATCAATTCCATAGGCGAAATGAAAGATGGCCCAGAATCACTTGCCCTGTTCTCAACCTTGACATATACCCTGTACCACTTTTTATTTTATTTTTGGACTTTTTTCCATGAAGCATGGCCTACCTAGCTATCATTATTTTAATTACAAAATTAATAAACATAATAATTATGAGAATACAAATTAAAATAATGTGAAATTAATATCTGCCTACATAATATTCATTTTCATACATAAAAAAACGTATAGTAGTCTCCCTGCCATTACCTCCCCTCCCTCTCTACCTCCTACCTGCGCACCACCCCCCTACCCCTGAAAAATCTGAAGCACTAATTTAGGTGCACCAACCCAACCTACATTTTTGCCTGTCATTTTTTTATTATTATTATTATTTTTTCATCATCCATATTAATATTATTATTATCATTATTTTTATTGTTATAATGTTATTATTAAAAGTTTGTACCTCTACCTATGTACATATATCATTATGACAGCCTTTTCGCTTCTAATAGAGATACAAAGAATGATAGACGGAAGGATTGCTCAAAGATTTTTATTTTCCTTTTCTACTCAATAAAATGGTAGTTTTACCAGACTGGAAAATCTTCTGTAAATCACTCGGTAATCAGCCTTAATCACCATTGAAAAAGCTATGTACAGTAATAATTAAATACGGCCCAACGGCCCCCCATATGAAATGAAATTGTAGCAAATTCTTCTCGCCACCGTTCCTTTCCAAGGAACCTTCTGGTAAAACCTAGTCATCCCTGTACCTCTACCTATGTATATCATTATGACAGCCTTTTCGCTTCTAGAGATACAAAGAATGATAGACGGATTGCTCAAAGATTTTTAATTTCCTCTTCTACTCAATAAAAGGGTAGTTTTACCAGACTGTAAAATCTTCTGTAAATCACTCGGTAATCAGTTTAAATCACCATTGAAAAAGCTATGTACAGTAATAATTAAATACGACCCGACGGCCCCCCATATGAAATGAAATTGTAGCAAATTCTTCTCGCCACCGTTCCTTTCCAAGGAACCTTCTGGTAAAACCTAGTCATCCCAAATTTTCAAGTGAAAATCAACCCAGCTTGGTTTGAAAGGCATCTCTAAATCCACCCCGTAATGGAAAGCCTCCCTAATTGAAAAATATGCACATGAAATACAAGCGAGAATTAGCACGTCCAATAAAATTGACAGGAAGATATCAAAATGTTTCCCTCTCCCTAGTTTTTGCTGTCCTATTACTCAAAGTCCCTCTTCCATATTATAAAAAGTCTCTTTTCCATATTGTAAATTCCCTCTTCCATGTTGTGAATCCCTCCTTCCATATTCTGAAAATCCCCTTTTCCACGTGAATCCCTCTCCTACCTTATGAATTCAACCTTTCCATGTTTTTCCCTCTCCATAGTTTTTGTAATGTCTGCTGTCCTATTACTCAAAGTCCCTCTTCCATATTATAAAAAGTCTCTTTTCCATATTGTAAATTCCCTCTTCTATGTTGTGAATCCCTCCTTCCATATTCTGAAAATCCCCTTTTCCACGTGAATCCCTCTCCTACCTTACGAATTCAACTTTTCTATGTTGTAAATCCCCTCTTCAATTTTCCCATTTCCCCTTTTCTATTTTCCCCTTTTCCCCTATTGTAATTTACCCTTTTCTATTTTTTTTTTTTTTTTTTTTTTTTTTTAAAAGTGGTTTTCGCGGTTTGAAGCCGTCTGTCGCTTAGGTTCATTGGAGTTTTACGTTAAACGGGAAGATACATAGTCTACATAGATTGGTGGAGGCATATATACCTACTGTTTACACGCGTCATGCGTCAGATGGATTAAATTCCGGGCAATCCGAAGCAAACTCTTGAAATCCGCACGCATCACATTCAGATTCACAATGTTCACTTGTTCTGAGTTCTCATACTCATACAAGAGGCTATGCATTGAAAATTATACAGAACATTTACATTTCTACAGTAATTTGTTGAGGATAGGGAGAGGGGGAATATCCGAAGGTTAGGAGGGATGTGGTAACTGGGGAGATATCTCAAGAACAAATGAATGGATATCGGATTATCGGCGTTTCCAAAACAAAATGGCCTATCAATTAAACGAATTTCTTAGGCCAGGCACTCATTATAAGGTAGACCTGACAGGATAATTTCCGTGCACATCAGGTATCAGGTAGACCTGACAGATAGAGATTTTCTACCGCACCTGTTAGGTCTACCTGATGGTGTGTGTGCTCATCAGGTGTCAGGTATGCCTGATAGTGAGTGGCTGGCCTAAGACTACGAAAGGGAAATATGCAATCAAATATTAATATTTAGCTCACGAGCATATTTATCTGTAATAAGATTAATGAGTTTAATTATTACTCAATTAAGGTCATGACCCCCTCATGAACAAACTATTTAGCTGATTTTAGCTCAATTCCCTTTAGGGGTGAGCTATTTTTGGTCCAAAGTTGATAGGTCGTTTCGCTTCTAAAGCGACGATGTGCCTCGAGGACAAGATAAAGGGGAAATATTCCAAGACCGAGGGTAAGAAAGGGAAATATCTGAAGCACCTCTTGACTTGTGGTGCTTCATTAAACTTTCTTGTCTCCTATACAACTTGTACGTGTATTTGGAGTGGTTAGGAGAATGCACAATCGAGAGTATTAGAACATTGAAGAGTGGAATAGAATAGAATAGTCAAGGTGCGTCTTTCTAAGTCGCGGGTTCGATTCCCCCTTGGGCCGGATTTTATCCTCAACAGATAAGGTTTGTTTTTGGAACGGCTGGCTTTCTCCTATTCAGATGAATTCCCTCTTCTATTTTGGGATGATAAGACCCTAACAATTACAGTTCACTCTATCAAACCTTCTTAAAAAACAACAAAGCTCAATCTTTTTTATATCTTGGCAGTTTAAAAATATTCCAGTTATTATGATTAGGTACGTTTGTAGGTTCTAATAGGTACTATGTGGGTAGTAGGTAGCTATGTAGTTGATTAAAATAGAATTGAATGTCTTATTGAATCTCAATTGTCTTATTAATTTTTATTTTAAAATAGAATTCTTTGAATAAAACCTCCTACGCAGGACTTCCAACTTCCAAAGGTCAAACGTGTCCCAAAATCTCCCTTACAACCGAATATTATTTCCTCCAAGAAAGCCAAGGAATGCCTTCAATGCCCAAGAAATACCTTCAATGACTTTTGAAGCCTCTAAGGAAGGCATTATCGAGAAACCGGGGGGAAACAAATATTTGACGTTTGTGTAAGCCGGGGGGATTTCAATCAAGGCAAGAGGCGGAGGAGATTTCATACCTACGCTTAGTAGGAAAGGCCTGTACACGGGAAAAGGCGAAGAAGAAGAAGAAGAAGAAGAAGAAGAAGAAGAAGAAGAAGAAGAAGAAGAAGAACAAGAACAAGAACAAGAACAAGAAGAAGAAGAAGAGGAAGAAGAGGAACAAGAAGAAATAGGAAAGGCCTCGTGTCGAAGACAAGGAAGTAAAGGGAAGGAGGAAACAGGGACAGGAAGGATTTAGAAATAGAAGATGAGAGAGAGAGAAAGAGAGAGAGAGGGAGCGAGAGAGAGAGAGCGAGAGAGACAGCGAGAGAGAGAGAGAGAGAGAGAGAAAGAGAGAGAGAGAGAAGGAGAAAAAGATGGAAAGGGAGAGTATTCCACGCCTAAATTTATTAGACGGAAAAAGATTGAAGAAAAGGAAGTAGAGAGTAGAAGGAAACAACAAAGAGCATAGGAACGATTGAGGAATAAGGCAATCTGAAAGAGGGAGAGCCCCTCTTACCGAGGAGAAAGAGACAGATAAAGGTGGTAGAAAAAGAGATAGAAAAGGAGAAAAGAGAGAAAAAGAGATGGAGACAGGAAAAGAGAGGAGGAAGAAAAAGAGGTAGATATGCAGAAAGGGTAAAGCGAGGGAAAATAACTCAAAGAAAGAGGAAAATGACTCGAAGAGGAAAATAACGAGAATAATTGTGATTTTCTATTGACATTTTGAAAATGCTGAAAATTCTGTGCCAAGAGGAGAATCCCAGGAGACATGGGAACGTCTCCATCGATTTCGACTGAACCGTACACACTGCTTCGATAACATAGTTTCTTCTCGTGATTATGTTTGGACACACCCTTACTGGCAAGGTCTCATCCCGAAAGTGCAGAGAAGAATGCCAGGACAGGAGAAAGCCAGCAGTTCCAAGAACGAACCTTATCCATTCAGGATGAAATCAGCCCCTGGTGTGAATAGAGGTCTACAGGTTGTACCTAACTTAGTATAGTTTTTTCTTCATTTTTGTCCTCCTCCTCCTCCTCCTCCTCCTCCTCCTTCTTCTTCTCCTCTTTCTTCTCTTTATCCTCCTCCTTGTTCTCCTCTTCCTTCTCCTTATCTTTATTCTTATCCTTGTCCTCCTTCTTAGCTTCCATTTTTTTCAGTCATTTTCCCTTGAGCCGCCTTCCCTCTGAGGTAAATGTGGAGCAAAATGAATTATTTGTCTAGATGGAATATGTTCTATTTTGACTTCTACCTAACACTATGTCAGGGACGGAACACTGGAGATTTTACCGACCTTATACTAGGAACTCAGGCAGCCCTTATTCAGGGACGGAACGTAAGTAGCCCTTATTCAGGGACGGAACATAAGTAGCCCTTATTCAGGGACGGAACATAAGTAGCCCTTATTCAGGGATGGAACATAAGTAGCCCTTATTCAGGGACGGAACATAAGTAGCCCTTTTTCAGGGGCGGCACTCAAGTAGCCCTTATTCAGGAACGGAACATAACAGTTAAGGGTAGATCACACAAGGGGGGCTAATGCTCCCATTTTTTGGAGTCTGGTCTACAGTAGAGGAGAAAAGGAAGCTCGAGAGGGGGCGGGGTTAGGTCCTGAAATCTCCAGTGTTACGTCCCTGATATAAAGTTAGGTAGAAGTCTAAGTACAATCTGCAGTTCATCTCAGAAGTTAAAGCAAGGACCCTTAGATCCCTCACACACAAAAAAGTGCTATAACTCTCATCCACCCAACCGGGACACTTTCACTCGTCCAATTAGTCCCGAGCTCTCCCTGTTTGACTGGTGTTAAATCGAGGCTTTCGAATGATATATTTAGAAGGATTGGGACGCCCAGAAACAATACCCGAGGCTCCTTCAACTATTCTCTATCCAGATGGTTATGAGAGCAATGAGTCCTCGACCAAAATGAAAGAACCAATCAGAATGCGAGAATTCCTTGCTGTGTTGCAATTAAGGTAAAGGTCAATTTTTAGAACTCTCTCTTTTAAAAAGCAGAGCTACCTCTGTAACCTTCGATCTGTAACCTTTTTTTCAAGAGGTTGAATCATTGTGCAATGTGGGAGGAAGCACTGTGCAATGTACCTTCCTCTTTTGAAGATTTTCTGCCGTTGCACCTTTGATATGTTTGGCAACGTAGCCTACTTTTCTGACGACTCCATGCTCTCATAACCATCTGGATAGAGAATAGAAACCATCATTTTCAGAAGACTCATGTCCTGAATTGCCGTTATGGACGGAGCCCCTAAATTAAGAGAAAAATGATGGAAATGATAGAATATTATTTTATATGAAAATATCATTTTAACTTTTTTTTTTTCCAACAAAACCAGATGCCTGTAACAAAAATGCATACTATCCCTCCTCCTCCCCCCCCTCTCTCTCCTTCTCCCCCCCTCCTCTCTCTCCTCTGCTAATATTATGGGTTTCCTATATTGAGGACTGTTTCCAAACAAAAATATAAACTAAAAATAAATGATAATACGTACCTATTCACAATTTTTTGGTGAAATCGGAGAACCTCTTCACAAGTTTTGTGGAGGGATATCACCACATTACAAGGTACCTGCTTTACGTGAGACACGAGAGAAAGAATGAGGGAGAGAGAGGAAAAAGAAAGAAAGCCGGAGATAAATAAAGAGAAGAGAGAGAAGGAAGAATGGAGAGCCGAACAGAAAATGATAGTCGATAGAAAAGAGGGAGAGAGAAACGGAGGGAAGGAGAGAGAGGGACAGAGAGAGAAAGCTCCTCTCCTTTTCCCCTATTTTTCCTCTTCTCCTCTCTCCTTCCTCTTCCTCTTTTCATCCCAATCTCTTTTCTTCTCCGCTCCCAATCTCTGCCGTTCCCCTATTCTTCTTCTTTTCCTCCCTAACCCTTCCCCCCTCTTCTCCCTCCCTTAACTCCCCACCTCTTTCTCCTCCCTCCCTTCATTTCACTATCATATGAATACCACGATAAAATCAAAGGCTAGCTAATAATTATGCGAGTTATTTGTGTCCGCACCAGTGATCTGACCGCGGCTTTTGACCTCATGGTGGAATTTATATGAACAGAGTCACCCCCTTTGACTGTGGGTCTGCATAAAAAGTCGAGTATGGTAGATGCTTCGAAGTGATCTGCAGAATTCGCGGAAGTTGTAGCACACCAGTATTACCTCTTTTACTGTGTATTCTGATAAAAGGCCAGCAGGGAACCAGTATTGCCCCCCCCCAGTACCAACTTTTTGCAGAAAAAAAAAAGCCTTGAACCTTCCTGAGTAGTCATTAGTCAAAGACTGTTCTTTATAAAGAGAGCTTCGCATTGGTGAATCGCCTTAGGCCAGCCACTCACTATCAGGTAGACCTGACAGGTACGGCTCTCCCTGTTAGGTCTACCTGATAGCGTGTGGCTGGCCTTAGGCGAGAAACGGAAAGAAAGAGGAGATAGAGGGAGGGGGGAGAGAGAGAATAAGGGAAAGAAAGAAAGAGGGAGGGAGAGAGAGATTAACGGAAAGAGAGAAAGAAAGAAAGAAATGAAGCAAACATGAGCACTTGGTTTCCATATAGAGTTTTTTGCTTTCAGTTCTATGTGGTTTGAAGCCGTCTGTCACTTGGGTCCATTGGAGTTTTACGGTAAACGGGAAGATTTCAGTGACCATACAACATAGTCTACATAGACTGGTGGAGGCATACTGTTTACACGCGTCATGCGTCAGATGGATTGAATTCCGGGCAATCCGAAGCAAACTCTTGGAATCCGCACGCATCACATTCAGATTCACAATGTTCACTTGGTCTGAGTTCTCATACTCATACAAGAGGCTATGCATTGAAAATTATACAGAACATTTACATTATTTCTACAGTAATTTGTTGAGGATAGGGAGTGGGGAGATAGAGAGAGAGAGGGGGGGAATATCCGAAGGTTAGGAGGGATGTGGTAACTCGGGAGATATCTCAAGAACAAATGAATGGGTTTCGGCGTTTCCAAAACAAAATGGCCTATCAACTAAACGAATTTCTTAGGCCAGGCACTCATTATAAGGTAGACCTGACAGGATAATTTCCGTGCACATCAGGTATCAGGTAGACCTGACAGACCTGACCTGACAGACCTGCTTTTCTACCGCACCTGTTAGGTCTACCTGATGGTGTGTGTGCTCATCAGGTGTCAGGTATACCTGATAGTGAGTGGCTGGCCTAAGACTACGAAAGGGAAATGTGCATTAGCTCACGAGCATATCTGTAATGAGATTAATGAGTTTAATTATTACTCAATTAAGGTCATGACCCCCTCATTAAGTTTGTACAAAATATTTAGCTCAATTCCCTTTAGGGGTGAGCTATTTTTGGTCCAAAGTTGATAGGTCGTTTCGCTTCTAAAGCGACGATGTGCCTCGAGGATTAATCAGGTGTCAAGTATACCCGATAGTGAGTGGCTGGCCTAAGACTACGAAAGGGAAATATGCAATCAAATATTAATATTTAGCTCACGAGCATATCTGTAATGAGATTAATGAGTTTAATTATTACTCAATTAAGGTCATGACCCCCTCATTAAGTTTGAACAAACTATTTAGCTCAATTCCCTTTACGGGTGAGCTATTTTTGGTCCAAAGTTGATAGGTCGTTTCGCTTCTAAAGCGACGACGCGCCTCGAGGACAAGATAAAGGGGAAATATTCCAAGAGCGAGGGTAAGAAAGGGAAATATCTGAAGCACCTCTTGACTTGTGGTGCTTCATTAAACTTTCTTGTCTCCTATACAACTTGTACGTGTATTTGGAGTGGTTAGGAGAATGCACAATCGAGAGTATTAGAACATTGAAGAGTGGAATAGAATAGAATAGTCAAGGTGCGTGTAGCTAAGTCGCGGGTTCGATTCCCGCCCGGGGTGGATTTTGCACTCCTCAACAGAAAAGGTTCGTTCTCGGAACGGCTGGCTTTCTCCTATCCTGTCTTCCTTCTCTATTCGCTTTCGGGACGATAAGACCTTAGCAGTTACAGTTTCCTCTGTCATACCTCTTAAAAAAAGAAGAAGAAGAACAAGAAGATGTGAAGATGAAAAAAAGTGATGCTTTGTTCAGACATAATCTTTGTATTCTTATCTTACAATAGGCATGGATGTACAACCAACATACTTGATATAACTATTGATTCATCCCTTCAGAAAAAATACACCTGTAGGTAGGGGAGAAATATAGTTTTCGAAATTTCTCCTCGAAATTTACAAACAACATAAACTTAAGCGAAGCCCATTGCCAATATAAAAGCCAAGCCTGTTGCCAATATAAAAACCAAATATCTATCTAACAAAGTTCTAAAAAAAAATCCAGTTATTAGTGTTAGTGTTATGATTAGGTACTTTTGTAGGCTCTAATAGCTTCTACTATGTAGTAGGTAGCTATGTGGTTGATTAAAATAAATAATACCTCCTACTGAACTTCCAACTTCAAAAAGGTCAAAACGTGTCCCAAAATCTCCCTTAATATTATTTCCTCCAAGAAAGCCAAGGAATGCCTTCAATGCCCAAGAAATACCTTCAATGACTTTTGAAGCCTCTAAGGAAGGCATTATCGAGAAACCTGGGGGAAACAAATATTTGACGTTTGTGTAAGCCGGGGGGATTTCAATCAAGGCAAGAGGCGGAGAAGATTTCATACCTACGCTTAGTAGGAAAGGCCTGTACACGGGAAAAGGCAAAGAAGAAGAAGAGGAAGAAGAAGAAGAAGAGGAAGAGGAACAAGAAGAAGAAATAGGAACAAGAAGAAGAGGAAGAGGAACAAGAAGAAGAAGAAGAAGAGAAGGAACAAGAAAAAGAAGAAGAACAACAAGAAGAAGAAGAAGAGGCAGAGGAACAAGAAGAAGAAGAAGAAGAAGAGGAACAGGAAGAAGAAGAAGAAATAGGAAAGGCCTCGTGTCGAAGAGAAGGAAGTAAAGGGAAGGAGGAAACAGGGACAGGAAGGATTTAGAAATGGAAGGTGAGAGAGAGAGAGAGAGCGAGAGAGAGAGGAGAGAGCGAGAGAGGAGAGAGAGCGAGCGAGAGGAGAGAGAGAGCGAGAGAGAAAGAGAGAGAGAGGGGTTGGAGGAAAGGAAGAAAAGGGGAGAACGTCTTAGGGAAGAAACAGGAAACACGGGCAGGAAGGATTTAGAAATAGAAAGTGAGAGAAAGAGTACCTAAATGAAGATTGAATGTAAATGAAGATGAGCAGGGAACGAAACAGCCCAAAAGGTACACAAATCAGCCAGAAACAAAGTGTAATGTTGAAGAGAGAGATAGAGAGAGAGCGAGAGAGAGATAGAGAGAGAGGAGAAGGAGAAAAAGATGGAGAGGGAGACTATTTCATGCCTAAATTTAATAGACGGAAAAAGATTGGAAAAAAAGAAGTAGAGAGTAGAGTAGAAGGAAACAACAAAGAGCATAGGAACGATTGAGGAATAAAACTCTGTGGAAGAAAGGTGGTAATAATAATAATAAAATAAATGTTGAGCTTTAAACATTAGTGCGTCTTCGAATAGGGAGGTAACCACCTGTTTTTGATTCACCACATTTTGGGAACAGATAAAGAAAACAATGTAGGTAGGTAGGTATCTAAAGAAAATATAAATACATATTGATTAATACCTATCTGTGTGTCAAAACCAAATTCTGTTTCGCAAACTATTGTAGATTTTGTTTTATTTATTTTTAGGACAAAAGTATGTTTTCAATTTTCAGCAAAACCAATTTATTTCAACGCAGAAAACTTTTTTTGTTCGCGTTCTGTTGTGGAATGCAGTTTTTTTTCGCTCTCTTTCTTTAATTGTGTAATATACAGAAGAAAGAGAAAAAAAAGTTAGCAGAGGAGTAAAATGAAATTTTCAAAATTTAAAGCAAAAACTTGCACAAGATATAAGAGCTGGAGAGCGTGAAGAGAATCCGAGGTGGCTCTATGAGATCTATTTCAGGATTTCAGCAAAAAAGTTTTTTCAATGGAGGGAACTGTGCAAAGGTGTGTCCCACACATAGCCGACCGGCCGTCGATCGAGATCCATCGATCTCGACTGAACCGTACACACTGCTTCGATAACATAGTTTCTTCTCGTGATTATGTTTGGACACACCCTTACTGGTAAGGTCTCATCGTCCCGAAAGTGCAGAGAAGGATGCCAGGACAGGAGAAAGCCAGCAGTTCCAAGAACGAACCTTATCCATTCAGGATAAAATCAGCCCCTGGTATGAATAGAGGTCTACAGGTTGTACCTAACTTAGTATAGTTTTTTCTTCATTTTTCTCCTCCTCCTCCTCTTTTTTTCTTCGTCTCATACTCTTAATCTTCCTTCTTCTCCTCTTTCTTCTCTTTATCCTTTTTCTTATCCTTTTCCTCCTTCTTCGCTTCCATTTTTTTCAGTCATTTTCCCTTGAGCCGCCTTCCCTCTGAGGTAAATGTGGAGCAAAATGAATTATTTGTCTAGATGGAATCTTAGTATATAGTTTTTTCTTCATTTTTGTCCTCCTCCTCCTCCTCCTCCTCCTCCTCCTCTTTTTTTCTCCCTCTCATACTCTTAATCTTCCTTCTTCTCCTCTTTCTTCTCTTTATCCTTTTTCTTATCCTTTTCCTCCTTCTTCGCTTTCATTTTTTTCAGTCATTTTCCCTTGAGCCGCCTTCCCTCTGAGGTAAATGTGGAGCAAAATGAATTATTTGTCTAGATGGAATAGCGAAGTGCTTGTAATACTAACTTGTAACTTTCCACTTCAAACAAAAGGAAATCATCTTTCCCTTTTTATTACATCATGAATTTAACATGAAAGAGTTACCTCCCGAAGATAAGAAATAGGGAGCGTGGTGCGGGTTGCATAACTTCAGGGGTAACATGGACTATGGTAGGGGTAACATTTGATGCAGTGATCTACCCCTGTTGAAATCTCAGGGCAGCATTAGCTCTGATTTGATATAAGTTTTGGATTTCACCAACATTTTTTTTCAGTCCATAGAAGACCTGCTAAGCTAACAGCCAGTTAAGTTCAATTTGATTTGTATATGCTTAACAGGGCTGAAGCTAACAGGCTGTTGGAGGCTGAAAAGAAGGTTGTTGAAATCCACCATAAGGGATCGAATGCTTTAAATATTCATCCTCTATCACAAGTTGTACAAATCTTCACAGTGGATCTTACCAAAGAAGACCTGCTAAGCTAACAGCCAGTTAAGTTCCATTTGATTTGTATATGCTTAACAGGGCTGAAGCTAACAGGCTGTTGGAGGCTGAAAGAAAGTTGTTGAAATCCACCATAAGGGATCGAATGCTTTAAATATTCATCCTCTATCACAAGTTGTACAAATCTTCACAGTGGATCTTACCAACAACCAACGTTTACGTTGTCGCCCATCAATGAATGAATGAAATTATCTTTCGAATTCTCTCTCGAAATTTTGTGAACCAGTGCTAGGTATTTATGAGACACAAAAAGGGCTAAATAGAAGGAGAGAGGAGAAGAGGAAAAATAGGAGAAAAGGAGAGGGGAGAGGATGATAAATAGATACGGGGTGAAGGAACGAGAGAGATTTAGAGTGGATAAAAAAGAGATGGCAGGAATGGAGGAGGAAGAAGAGGGAAAGGGAGGGAGAGCGGAGAAGGAAGAGATAGAGATGTAAATGAGGAGAATGGGGTAAAGACGAAGAGAAGAGGAGAAGAAAGAGAAATTGATAGAGGAAGAGGGGAATGGGAGAGAGGAAGAAATGAGAATAAAGAGATAGGGAGGTAAAAGGAGGAGAATGGGGTAAAGACGGAGAGAAGAGGAGAAGAAAGAGAAATTGATAGAGGAAGAGGGGAATGGGAGAGAGGAAGAAATGAGAATAAAGAGATAGGGAGGTAAAACCTCCATTTGCGACAAGCGAGAAGGCGGGTATCTCAGTTAGCCTCACCCAACCTGAGTAGGACTAGGAAAACTCAGCGACAAATGATTATACCCACATATGGTCACCCATTCGGATACCAACCACGCGGAACGTTGCGTAACTTCAGTGATTCATTGGGAATTGGTGCATCCAACGTACTGGCATGGCCCCTGCCATGGGTTTGCTATAAGGTTGAAAATCCGTTGAGAAGATGACTCATCAGCTCGTCTACTTGCCGATAGCATAGAATCATTGACTAAAAGAGGATACCCATACCTTGGTCATAGTAAAGGGTTAGCCATGAAAGCTTTGGAAAGGTAAAAATCCAAATCTAAAATCTATAAAATAATAATTTTATTCAAATTCACTCGAAATTTATAAGGTTGAAAATCCGTTGAGAAGATGACTCATCAGCTCATCTACCTACCTGCCAATGGCATAAAATCATTGACTAAAAGAGGATACCTTGGTCATAATAAAGGGTTAGCCATGAAAGCTTTGGAAAGGTAAAAATCCAAATCTAAAATCTATAAAATAATAATTTTATTCAAATTCACTCGAAATAAGTGGAGACTTCTGTCCGGGATTTGAACTGGACGGGATTAGAGCGGATACATTGGTTGAGGAGGGCGGGATTTGGTACAGGGGTTAGTGAACAAAGGGTTGGGATATGGGGGTATCTTTTAATGAAAGGATTAGGAAGGATTTTGTCGTTCGAAAGCCTCGATTTAACACCAGTCAAACAGGGAGAGCTCGGGACTAATTGGACGAGTGAAAGTGTCCCGGTTGGGTGGATGAGAGTGACAAAATCCGTCCTAATTCTTTCATTAAAAGATACCCCCATATCCCAACCCTATGTTCACTAACCCCTGTACCAAATCCCGCCCTCCTCAACCAATGTATCCGCTCTAATCCCGTCCAGTTCAAATTCCGGACAGAAGTCTCCACTTATTTCGAGTGAATTTGAATAAAATTATTATTTTATAGATTTTAGATTTGGATTTTTACCTTTCTAAAGCTTTCATGACTAACCCTTTACTATGACCAAGGTATCCTCTTTTGGTCAATGATTCTATGCCATCGGCAGGTAGATGAGCTGATGAGTCATCTTCTCAACGGATTTTCAACCTTATTGCAAACCCATGTCAGGGGCCATGCCAGTAAGTTGGATGCACCAATTCCCAATGAATCACTGAAGTTACGCAACGTTCCGCGTGGTTGGTGGAACAAGTGAACATTGTGAATCTGAATGATGCGTGTGGATTTCAAGGGTTTGCTTCGGATTGCCCGGAATATAATCCATCTGACGCATGACGCGTGTAAACAGTATGCCTCCACCAGTCTATGTAGACTATGTATGGTCACTGAAATCTTCCCGTTTACTGTAAATCTGTAAAACTCCAATGGGCCTAAGCGACAGACGGCTTCAAACCGTATAGAACTGAAAGCAAAGAGCTCTATGCGCTATGTTCTCCGCTCCACACTGTTTTGAGCCTAAGGCCAGCCACTCGCTATCAGGTAGATATGAATTCAACTTTTCCATGTTGTGAATCCCCTCTTCAATTTCCCCTTTTCTATTTTCCCCTATTGCAATTTCCCCTTTTCTATATCCCAACATCCTTCTCCTACATTGAAATTTCCCTCTGTTTCATAAAAATTACCCCTCCAAATTCGCTCTCCTCCGCTGTAAAAGTCCCTGATTGTAAAATTTTCGTCCGCCGGATTGCCCATTGAGGGGGGAGAAAAAGTTGGAGGGACAGAAAATGGAAATAGAAAATGATCCCTCCGGTCAATTGGCTTCCCAATTTTTGTTCGGCACGGGGATTAAAATTTTCCAAAATATAAATTGAGTGGCTGGCTTAAGGCGATTCACCAATGCGAAGCTCTCTTTATAAAGGACAGTCTTTGACTAATGACTACTCCGGAAGGTTCAAGGCTTTTTTTTTCTGCAAAAAGTTGGTACTGGGGCTGGGGGGCAATACTGGTTCCCTGCTGGCCTTTTATCAGAATACACAGTAAAAGAGGTAATACTGGTGTGCTACAACTTCCGCGAATTCTGCAGATCGCTTCGAAGCATCTACCATACTCGACTTTTATGCAGACCCACAGTCAAAGGGGGTGACTCTGTTCAAATAAAATCCACCATGAGGTCAAAAGCCGCGGTCAGATCACTGGTGCGGACACAAATAACTCGCATAATTATTAGCTAGCCTTTGATTTTATCGTTATGAACTCTTAAATTACCTGAACAGAGATATGTATAATCTTTTGGTAAGGTACCAAAGAGAGACAGACAATATTTTATTATATTAAACAAAAATAATCATTTTCTATAGGTGCATTCTATTCGCCACTGAGTTATGTCCAATTATTCCTCAACAATACACATTGTATTATAGGCCGAGCATTTCGTTAGGTTAGAAATCTCATTCCATATTCAGTCCCAGATTAGAACAAAATAAATAAATAAGACTTATTCACTTAGTAATGGATTGTTTTAAGATCCGTTTCAGAGGTTTAATAGAGGGAACTGGGATTTTTTAATAGAGGGAACTGGTTTTAATAGAGGGAACTGGGATTCTTTAATAGAGGGAACTGGTTTTTATAGGGGGAACTGGAATTCTTTAAGACCTTTGGTAGTTGGAAGTCCTGTAGGAGGTTTTATTCAAAGAATTCTATTTTAATCAACCACATAGCTACCTACTACATAGTAGAAGCTATTAGAGCCTACAGAAGTACCTAATCATAACACTAACACTAATAACCGGATTTTTTTTAATCTGCACAAGAAAAAAATAGAACTTTGTTAGATAGATTTTTTTTTTCCAAGAGGTTTGTTTGATAGAGGGAACTTTACCTGCTAAGGTCTTATCGTCCCGAAAGCGAATAGAGAAGGAAGACAGGATAGGAGAAAGAATTCTTTAATAGAGGGATACATGTTAATCAAATTATCAATGCGTTGAAAGTTGAAATTATTATCACCCCAAAATCGAAGCGAGAAGGAGGACAGGACAGGAGAAAGGTAGCCGTTCCGAGAACGAACCTTATCCGTTTAGGATGTTCGTCCCGATGTTCCTTATCTGTTCGTCCCGGACGGGTTAAGCCCGTCGCGTCGCCTTACCAGGAGGGCGTACGGTCCCAACCGATCCATGCGATGTATAAAATTTTGTCCCCGATTCAATTGGAGAGTTTGACCACAACAATAGTGGTAGCCTGCTCCTTTTCGAGCAGTATAAACAAGCTCTAATTTACAAGATGTTGCCGACCCAGATCGGAGTAGGTAATATGCAAAATGTTAGAAGCCAGAAGAGAGTAATATGCCAAATGCCCGAGCCCAGACACTAGTAATATGCCAAATGTCAGAACATATAGTAGTAGCCTGCTCCTTTTCGAGCAGTATAAACAAGCTCTAATTTACAAGATGTTGCCGACCCAGGTCCGAGTAGGTAATATGCAAAATGTTAGAAGCCAGAAGAGAGTAATATACCAAATGCCCGAGCCCAGACACTAGTAATATGCCAAATGTCAGAACATAAAAACGGGTCATATGCCAAAGGTCAGTGGGATTGAAAAGGAACAGGGTAACGGCAATTCAAATGTTATTCCTGTAACAATGGAAGGCGTACGGTACGCACTTAATTATGATCTCATAGCACATAGTAGGATGGTAATAATAAAATTCATTCTAGGTTAATTAGGATAATCAGGCGGGATTATGGATATAATTAACTCAATGTTATACAGGGTGCCCGATGCTTCATTCTTCTGCTCACCGCTTTCTTTCTCTGCTCCACTTTGAAATACAGGGTGGTAGGGAAAATAAAGAAAGCGTGAGATTTGTAGGGAGGGCGGTCATGGAGGGTTCATTCGATCCCATTTGCCCCGGGAAGAAGAAAAAGAAAATTAGGAGTAGGAGGAAGAAGAAGAAGACGAAGAAATAGAGGAAGAAGAAGGAGTAGGAGAGGGAGGAGGAGGAGGAGGAGGAGGAGAAGAAGAAGAAGAAGGAATTAACTGGGGATAAAGAGGTAGGTTTTACCTACTAAGTGTGGGGATAAGAACAATGGAGAGAATACTACGAGTGTCTACACGTGCTGCACATAGGTATGTAGGCAAAAGGAATGTACCTTCCACTATTGTTATAGATGCCCCCTCCTACCTTCCCTACTTACTTGTGGGAAACCTAATTTTAACCTGTTCAATAAAGTTTTATTAGCTTTTCTCTCCCTAAGCATTAAACTCAAGCCTTAAACCTAGATGGCTAATATTAGAAATTAAGGAATCCTTAGTAGAAATGACTAACTTAAAATACTTAAACCATGAAGATTTTTTCCCCTATGTCAAGCCTTAAATCTACAAGAGTTTTGTGGTATTGTTTAGGTTTATATTAGACATCCTAGGTAGAAATAAAGTAAAAATAACCAACTCAAACCTATAGTAAAACCCCCAAGACCCTCAAGTTAGCTCTGAGAGTAGCTCGTATACCTTGTAAACACTAGGTCGCTCGTTCGATTTCCGCCAGGGCGGATTTCATCCTAAACATGGTTCGAACTCGGAACAGCTGGCTTTCTGCTATCCTGTCTTTCGTCTCTCTTCACTTTCTCTTTCGTCTCTGTTCACTTTCGGGACGATAAGACCTTGGCAGTTACAGTTCCCTCTATCAAACCTCTTCAAAAAAGTTTAGAAGTCGACCTGACTCAATAAACATAGGTATACGTGTACGGTATATTTGGATCATATCATTAGATTTTCCAGGTAGATAGGTACCAAACCTAGGTAGATAAGATAAGACTGAAAATAATTTAGAAATCTGCTTTCGAAATTCCCTCTCTCCCTCTCTCTCTCTCTCTCTCTCTCTCTCTCTCTCTCTCTCTCTCTCTCTCTCTCTCTCTCTCTCTCTCGGAAGAAGAACAAGACGAAGAAATAGAGGAAGAAGAAGGAGTAGGAGAGGGAGGGGGAGGAGGAGGAGGAGGAGGAGAAGAAGGAATTATGTGGGGATAAAGAGGTAGGTTGTACCTACTAAGTGGGGATAAGAACAATGTAGAGTACTACGAGTGTCTACACGTGCTGCACATATGTAGGCAAAAGGAATGTACCTTCCACTATTGTTATAGATGCCCCCTCCTACTTTCCCTGCTTACTTGTGGGAAACGGAAACCTAATTTTAACCTGTTCAATAAAGTTTTATTAGCTTTTCTCTCCCTAAGCCTTAAACTCAAGCCTTAAACCTAGATGGCTAATATTCGAAATTTAGGAATCCTTAGTAGAAATAACTAACTTAAAATAGGTAGGTACTTAAACCATCAAGATTTTTTCCCCTATGTCAAGCCTTAAACCTACAAGAGTTTTGTGGTATTGTTTAGGTTTATATTAGACATCCTATACCTAGGTAGAAATAAAGTAGGAACAACTAACTTAAACCTATAGTTAAACCCTCAGGAGCCAGTCTAGTTAGCTTGGAGGGTAGCTCTAGCTCGTATACCATGTAAGCACTAGGTCGCGAGTTCGATTTCCGCCAGGCTCGGATTTTATCCTAAACAATCTAAACATATAGGTTCGAACTCGGAACAGCTTTCTCCTATCCTATTTTTCTTCTTTCTCCGCTTTTGGGACAATAAGACCTTGGGCGTTACAGTTTCCCCTATCAAACCTCTTCAAAAAAGTTTAGAAGTCGACCTGACTCAATAAACATAGGTAGGGATACGTATGTATACGGTATATTTGGATCATATCATTAGATTTTCCAGGTAGATAGGTACCTAACCTAGGTAGATAAGGTAAGACTGAAAATAATTTAGAAATCGAAAACAAAGCTCGTTAGTCTTCCTTCTCTGCGCACTTCTGTCTTCTCTACACGTGTTTAATTGTTTATGATCTACGCCCTCCGGTTTACAAAAGAATCACTTGACATTTGGTTATTTCTGTCTTCGGAGGACATTTTTTATCTCTTCCAAATTTAACATTCTCAGGATTAGAAACTATTAAAAAAGTTGATCCTTCTTTACTTTCTCATAGGTCTAATTTGGGAGCATTTTGTTTCTAATTTCATACTGTTAGGAATACAATGGAGAGTTACTTCTGCTGCAAAATACAAAATCATTTGGACTTAGGTAAACATCAAAATGTCTGCCCAGTACTGCCCATCAATCAGGTTTAGAACTTCGTCGTACATAGGTACGTCGCGGTGCGTCAGAGGGACTGCTAAATCAATTTAAGTCATTGATTGTATCTATGTAAATGAGGGGATGTGGTGGATTAGCAAAAGTCTTTTGATAATGACTCAACAGTTAAGCCTTTTGATAGAAACTTCCCATGAAATTCAAAAGGTAGAGAGTGTCCTATACCCCAAGCCTAATAGGTAATACATATTATGAGAATGAACTGATTTGTCAGTGAGGTAAATTGTGCGATCCTTACATTGAAATTTCCCTCACACTTGCACTTTCTGACTGGCGCCAACCAATTTCACAACTAGCTCCAAACTCACCAGTAAACCTAGCCAGGAGTCACAAGTCCTTTTATTTCTCAAAAAAAAAAAAAAACAATCAGGTAGTTACATTAAAATTTAAATACACCCTCTGTTTTGGATAAAGAAATATTAGCTCCTGAGATTGACCTCTCTGCAGGGGTGAAGTCCTTTAGCAATTAGTTTCGTCCCTCCTCGTTTTTGTCACTGGTTTATCAGATTTCACAGATCGTATTTCGTCTTCAGGTTTTCGCCAAATGTGTGATGAAATTCAAATGCCCCCTTATGTGCTTGGACCTTTCAGGTGTCATCTGATAAGCATCATCTGAAGTACAGCCTTCTCACACCAAATATTGTTGAATTCTAATGGCAGGGAGTGATTTAAAGGTAAATTTACGAGTCAAATGTCATTTCTTTCTTTCCCTTATTCTCTCTCCCCCCTCCCTCTATCTCCTCTTTCTTTCCGTTTCTTTCTCTCCTTCTCCTCTTTCTCTCTCTGTCCCTCTCTCTCCTTCCCTCCGTTTCTCTCTCCCTCTTTTCTATCGACTATCATTTTCTGTTCGGCTCTCCAGTCTCCATTCAACATTCTCTCTCTCCCTCCTTCCTTCTCTCTCTTCTCTTTATTTATCTCCGGCTTTCTTTCTTTTTTCTCTCTCTCCCTCATTCTTTCTCTCGTGTCTCACGTAAAGTAGGTACCTTGTAACTTGTAATGTGGTGATATCCATCCACAAAAATTGTGAAGAGGTTCTCCAATTTCACCAAAAAATTGTGAATATTATCTATCATTTAGTTTTAGTTTATATTTTTGTTTGGAAACAGTCCTCAATATATGTTATAAGTACCTACCCATAATATTAGCAGAGGAGAGAGAGAGGGGGGGGGAGGAGGAGAGAGAGGGGGGAGGAGGAGGAGGAGGAGGAGATAGTATGCATTTTTGTTACAGGCATCTGGTTTTGTTGGAAAAAAAAAGTTAAAATGATATTTTCAAATAAAATAATATTTTCCATCATTTTTCTCTTAATTTGGGGGCTCCGTCCACAACGGCAATTCAGGACATGAGTCTTCTGAAAATGATGGTTTCTATTCTCTATCCAGATTGTTATGAGAGCATGGAGTCATCAGAAAAGTAGGCTAAGTTGCCAAACATATCAAAGGTGCAACGGTAGAAAATCTTCAAAAGAGGAAGGTACATTGCACAGTGCTTCCTCCCACATTGCACAATGATTCAACCTCTTGAAAAAAAGGTTACAGATCGAAGCTACCTCTGCTTTTTAAAAGAGAGAGTTCAATAAAATAGACCTTTACCTTAATTGCAACAATGCAAGGAATTCTCGCATTCTGATTGGTTCTTTCATTTTGGTCGAGGACTCGAGGATTGCTCTCATAACCATCTGGATAGAGAATAGTTGAAGGAGCCCCGGGTATTGTTTCTGGGCGTCCCAATCCTTCCAAATATATCCTTAAAAGTTGTATATCCTTAAAACTCTTGAAAGTTACCAACTTTTTAATAACCTTCCAAGTATTTTAAAAATAAAATAAATAATAATTAATTATATTTATTTGTATTATCATTTTACAATTAAAAAAATAATAATAATAATAATTAAATCATTGAAATTCCTTCTTCTCTAACGTTAAAATTCTTTCATTTCGAATAGTCGCACGAACGAACAAAACGTATTAGGTATACGTTTGTGAACTAAAACTAAAGTGAACTAACTGGAAATTATGAAAAAATCCCCGAGAAACTAGAACTCACGTTCGCTCATAAGTTGTGTGTTGATGGAAACCTCATGATTTTTTCATTTTTTTTATATTATTTCGAAAAAAAAAGAAACTGTATAATGCGGTTTCATTGCAAATTGTTGAAACAGAATTTACATTTTCAATTTATACAGCAGCGAACAGCCAGCTTGCCGGTAGTATTTTTTTTATTTTTTTTTTTTAAGGAAAAGTTTACCCAAAGGGAAATTTTGGGCCCGAATTATTTTTTGGGGGCAAAATATAAAAATACATCATTTCCAAAGTTAAAAAAAAAAAAAAAAAAAAAAAAATAGAAAGTAAGAACAAGAAACAAAATTAGAAAAAATACTACTGACCATAGTTTTGTCTTCGGTATTCATAAACTGGCGTTGACGGTTGTAATGAAAAGTTTACTCCTCGCTTAAAAGAACAGAAAAAAAAAGTTTGGGCGATTATCCCAGTAAAACACATCAAAAACTTCCCAAATCATCAGAAAATCTATATGTGTCTTCATTTAGTCTAAAGTTCCCAAAATGGTGGCAATAGGTTAATAGGATTATGAAAAAAAAGAAAAAAAAAATCATATGCAGTCTAAAATGTATGTTATTACTCTCTGTTTTTAGCGCAAAATTTAGGCGTAAAAAACACGAGTAAAAAACATATCTAGGATTATAACCTACTAGTGAAATACCAAAATTCTTTGTTACGCGTACAACATTATAATGTGATTATTACTACCAGGCTAGGATAGGTACCTATACTTTTTCGGAGGCAGCCAGGTAGCTATGTTAGGTATGCTACCCATGTATTCATTCTTAAAAATATTCAAGCTTTGATGTCGAAACCTTTAACTTTTTCGCCGTGTAATTTGAGAAGCAATGTTAGGTAGGGTAGGTACCTTCATGATTAGAGTGGCACCAAAGATTTAAATACATAATACGGTACAAGTGATGTGTTTATACACCATAGAATAATGATGTGCCTTAAAAAAAAAAAAAAAAAAAAAAACTTTCTTTTATCCTATACAAACGACCTATCTAAAACCTAGGTTTCTAGGTACATAGGTATCTATAGTTCTATACGTAGATACGTACTTTTATTCCCCATACCTATTATCCCCACTCATTAATCGAACACTTGAATGATGAGCGTTCCATTTTCCGTTTAAAATATCGCCATATCACATCTCTTTGGTTACTGTGATTTTTCTCCAAGGTTGGTATCAAGTATCAAATGACACACTTATAAAGTACGATAATAATTCTAAAAAAAAAGGAAAAAGTCAAGAGCATCATAATATGCTATCAAATATCATACTAGAATAATTAAAATCTAAACTAAAATACCTAGATAGTAAAATTAAATTAATTATTAGGTACTATCAAAATTAATAGCCACAGAGAATTGATGAAGGTTGATTATTAGAATTTGAGAAATACTACGCAATGGACATTCTATGAAAAATATATTAAACATGTTCCAGAGCTTAATAATTAAGTCCAATATTATCTGTGACATTTACCAAGGTTTAAGCAGGCCTCCGTCCAGCCAAGTTCTTATTATGCCGGGTCCACACTAGCGTAATGTAACATGTAATGTAATCGCGAGCGTGGTACAGTACCATTCGCGGGCGTTCACCAAGTGCTCCATTCTTCAAGGTTATCGTACGTATGTGTGGATGTGGATTGTGGACCCAGCATTACCTACATTCAGCAGATATTTGGGATGTGAACTTGGCACTGAACTTTTTATTTCGAAGAGATATTTTAGGGGCATTACCTACATTAGGTCTATTATTCAAATCTACATACAGGGGAGAAGGGGGGGGTAGAATGGTGTATAATTCAACACGGCTCATGTTATTGAAAAACTTCCTTCCCTTCCCCTCCTTCTCTCCCCTTCCTTCTCTCTCTCTCTCTCTCTCTCTCTCTCTCTCTCTCAACCTTTCTCTCTCTGTCTCTCCTCTCCCTCTCTCTGTCTCTCTCTCTCTCTCAACCTCTCTCTCTTTCTCCCTTCCCTTTCTCTCTCACTCTCTATGGCTCTCCCTCTTCCTCCCTATCTCTCTTTCTCTCTCTCCCTCATTGACCACAACATTGTTAGAGCTATAAATAAAATTAATAGAGAGAGGGCATTTCCACACTATAATCCATCTCTCTCTCTCTCTCTCTCCTTCCCCTTCCGTTTCTCTATTCCTTCTCACTCTCCTTTTCTCCTTCTACTTCCTGTACTCCCCTCTTTCCCCTCCTTCTCTCCCCTTCCTTCTCTCTCTCTCTGTGTCTCAACCTTTCTCTCTCTGTCTCTCTCTCCCTCTCTCTGTCTCTCTCTCTCTCAACCTCTCTCTCTTTCTCCCTTCCCTTTCTCTCTCTCTGTCTCTCCCTCTTCCTCCCTATCTCTCTCTCTTTCTCTCTCCCCCTCATTGACCGCAACATTGTTAGAGCTATAAATTAATAGAGAGAGGGCATTTCCACACTATAATCCATCTCTCTCTCTCTCTCTCTCTCTCCTTCCCCTTCCGTTTCTCTATTCCTTCTCACTCTCCTTTTCTCCTTCTACTTCCTGTACTCCCCTCTTCTCTGATAGATTCTTCCTCATCCATCCCTCTCTCTCTCTCCCTCCCTCTCCCCTATTACCTCTCTTCCTCCCCTTCTCTCCTCTTTCTCTCTCTGTTTTCCTTCTCCTTCCCTATCGTCTCTCATTGTTCCTCTCTATCTTCCTTCTCCCTTTCTCTCTTCCTTCGCCTCCCATATTTTAATTCCTTCATTATCTCACCCTTTCCCTCCTTCCTCTCTTTTCTCTCCATCTCCTTCTTCCTGCATCCTCTCTTCTACCCTTTTATTTAATGGAGCAGTTGCAAATGGTTAGAACTTATAAATAAATAGTCGATTCCTATGTAAAAAGTTGGGAAAAATCCAAAGCTGAGGTCAAAACTCCGAAAAAATAATTGTAAAAGGTCGAAAATTCAATTTTTATTTTCCGTTCTAATGAAAGAGTTCTCTCTCCCTCTCCCTCCCTCTCCCCTATTACCTCTCTTCTTCCCCTCCTCTCCTCTTTCTCTCTCTCTCTCTCTCTCTGTTTTCCTTCTCCTTCCCTATCGTCTCTCATTGTTCCTCTCTATCTTCCTTCTCCCTCTCTTCTACTCTCTCTTCCTTCGCCTCCCATATTTTAATTCCTCCATTCTCTCCTCCTTCCTCTCTTTTCTCTCCATCTCCTTCTTCCTGCATCCTCTCTTCTGCCCTTTTATTTAATGGAGCAGTTGCAAATGGGTAAAACTTATAAATGAATGGTCGATTCCTATGTAAAAAGTTGAGAAAAATCCAAATCTGAGGTCAAAACTCCGAAAAAATAATTGTAAAAGGTCGAAAATTCAATTTTTATTTTCCGTTCTAATGAAAGAGAGCTCTACTGACTAAACGATTAGAGATATCGAAAAAGTTATAAGAGGAGACCCCCAAAATCATACCTAAGAAACCCAGCTAAGCATAATTTAATAGGATAAGGAAAGTCGTGTGATATTCACACCAGATTTTTCTCGTATTAATTTTCTCATTACTTAATTCGAAACTTTGAGCTCCTCTGGTTTTTCTCCCCCATTTACCAACACAACCGTCGGTAGAAATCGACTGAATCGTCCACACTGCCTCGGTCGATGGTCGATCAAGGAATCTATTTTGCTCTGGCAGTGTAGTCTACTTGATCGTTGTTGATTGATCGAGTCGATCGACGGTGTCGACTATGTGTGTACACAGCTTTAGTACCTACGAGTACACTACTAGGACTGACTTGAAATCTTTCTCATGTGTGAATTCCATACAAAACTCGTATTCTTTTTAGACCAAACTTGCTGTCCCTCTTTTCCATAGCTCCCAAAGATGTGTGGGCACAGCTTTATGTGAAAATTCCATACAAAACTCGTATTCTTCTTGGACTTTCCTCTTTTCGTAGCTCCCAAAGATGTGTGGGATTTCTTCTTGATGTTTTTCTTTGACCAAACTTGCTTTCCCCCTCTTTTCCCCAGCTCCCAAAGATGAAGCCCGTGTTTTGTCTCCTACTGATCTTGGCCGTGGCTCTCCCCACTCTGAACCGCGTCCACGCCCGAGACAATGACGATGACGATGACGATGACGACTACGATTTCAGGAGGAATAGAAATTCCAGATCCTTGACCTTTACGACCACGGAGGAATCCGACCCCGACTGAATTTGGTATGTAGGTCACAAACGTGACAAGGATGCAACACGAAACTTTTGGTTAAGATCGGTTCAGCGGTTGACGGCTTTTCGGCCGCTTTTTGGCGGTTTTCGGCTCTACTGACTAAACGGTAAGAGATATCGAAAACGTTACAACAGAAGACCCCCCCCCCCAAAATCAAAGTTTTCAGGCGAAGGTAAAGTACGAGGTTCAAAAATCCATTGAAAGTATTGAAACCCATCTCAGTCATCTCATCTAGTAAAAAAACCCAAAGTTGTGACTTTGTCGAAAAATGAATAGCTCATCCCTAAAGAGAATTTAGCTGAAAAGATAAGCGCTAAGCGCAATGATAAGCTTTAAAAGATAAAGCTCAAAGATAAGGTTTAAAAGATAAGTATGGAATGAGTTGTTACAAACTAGGCAAAAGGGAAAGACAAAAAAATAGGTAAACAAAAAAGTTTTTGCAAAAGTGGGTAAAGTGAAGAAAATCCAGCACTTTTTGTCAGTGCTTACCGCGAAGTTAATAGAAACGAAAGTTCTTTATGGGGGAAAAGCGTAAAAAAAGATAAGCGAGTATTGACATCCTGTGAAGAAAAAGACGAAGAAGAATAAGGAGGAGAAGAAGACGAAGAAAAAGAAGGAGGAGAAGAAGACAAAGAAGAAGGAGAAGGAGTAGGAGAAGAAGAAGAAGAAGAAGAAGAAGAAGAAGAAATATAAAAAAAAACTTCAAACAAAACGCAAGGAAGGAAATAGTTAAATGTAAAACTCAAAAGAAAATGGAAAGGTAAAAAAGAGAGAGAAAAATAAAAAAAGGTAGGAAAACTGTGGAAGAGAAAATTGGAAAGAAGATTATAGACAAAAAGTGGAAGAAGGAACGAAATGGAAATAAAAGCTCGCAAAAGCAACGTGAATAGAATGCAGAACACAAAGACGAAAAACTGGAAAGGGAAAAGAAGAAAAGGAAAACGAAGAATTGCAAAAAAGAGAAGGAAGAATTTGCAGAAAAATATCCAAGTCAGAAAAAAAACTAAATAGAAAAATAAAATAACTTTTTTCGAGTATAATAAGAAATTATATATTTTATATTTTCCTTTTTTTCTATTTTTTTCTCTTTGTACTTTTTCATTTCTCGTGATACAAGGTGTTAGATAAGTGTTATTACTCCAACTACTTACTTACTGTCAGAAAATTTATTGTCCCTCACTGACGGCGTTCTCTGGCTATACTAAAGTTACCTACTAAACATTCAATTAAATCGCTAACGAAAGAAAAGGAAAGCAAATGGCCGATATTGTTTGAAAATGTTGTCCAGCAATAATGCATACTAAAGTTACCTACCTACTAAACATTCAATTAAATCGCTAACGAAAGAAAAGGAAAGCAAATGGCCGATATTGTTTGAAAATGTTGTCCAGCAATAATGTCAACAATGTAAAGAACACATGCCAGTAATGTCAACAAAAACGCACCCCAGCAATATCAACAAGAACAATATTAGGCAACATTGGAAAGATTAACATTGTAAAAAAAAGTAAGTAGGTACCTAAATAAAATTTCAAAGAAAAAAGCCTTTTGTACGAAACTTGTAGAGGCTAGAATTTCTTCTTAATTGTCCAGGGTTTCCATGTATTACTATTATTGATGGTTATTGGATTCACGATTATCACTTCTGGACTTATCCTGATCGGAGGGTACTACCAGTAGTTTCTGAGTTTCTCATCCCGAAAATCGACGCAGAGTCACATCGTGTGAATGCGCCTCAATTATTTCTTCCAATATTCGAAATTAATGTTGTTCACAATTTCTTACTTTATTTTTCTTTCAATCTCCTCTCTCCCCATTCCTTCCTTCCCTTTTTACTTTCCTTATCCTATAGGAAGGAAAGTAATGTAATCGGGTCAAATTTTCGATGGTCAGTTTTTAGTGCCAAAGCGTTTTGAGGTCCCTAGAGCCTAAATCCAAAGTTTCAGCCATTGGTCCTTGTGTGTGTCTGTCTGTAAACAAAATATCTCGAGAACGGCCCTCGGTTAATATCATGATTTCCTCTAGTTTCTGTAGCCCCCCTTTGAGAATAAAGGTCCTCAGGGTGTCGCGAAATTCTTTTTTGCAGGGGGTCTAAAATCCAATCAACAAATTGGATTGCACTTTGTTTTGTACATTTCATCCAAATTTCGGAGTTAACAGGTTATCACGTACAGAAGCAAAATCACCAAGTAAACCTTTGAGCTCTCTCTGTGTTCGATAAACTTTGAACAAGGTGTAATAGTGTACCTATTAAATTGGTTCATCATCAAATAGGTCCGATATTATGGACTATGAAAACAGAAAAACTATTAACAGCTTCTAAAATAGGTTGTAATAAATTAATAATATCATCATCGTGGGCTAAGTTAGGAACGAGCATATCACCAGCACCACTATCACTATTAAATGCAATAATAATAATGTTCCCAATTAAAAAAAAAAGATAATTGCTCATTAAAGAGTGAACCAATAAAATGGACAGGCAGTTGGATATTTTATGACCTGGAAAACAAGATAACGTTGATTTTCGTGTCTTTTGATGAGTCCACGTCAATTGCATTTGGTATAAAAGCCCCCACTTGAATGACCATTCGATCACTTCTCCCTGTCTTCTGAAAACGAGAGGAGCATATCACCAGCACCACTATCACTATTAAATGCAATAATAATAATGTTCCCAATTAAATAAAAAAGACAATTGCTCATTAAAGAGTGAACCAATAAAATGGACAGGCAGTTAGATATTTTATGACCTGGAAAACAAGATAACGTTGATTTTCGTGTCTTTATGAGTCCACGTCAATTGCATTTGGTATAAAAGCCCCCACTTGAATGACCACTCGATCACTTCTCCCTGTCTTCTGAAAACGAGAGGATTTTCCGGTAAGGTAAGTGGTACCTTCTCATTTTCAATTTTAATGTGTGTTTTTAGTGTCTAAAGCTGTGTCCAAACATAGTCGACTGGTAGTGCGTCTGCCTTGTAAGCGCTAGGCCGCGGGTTCCATTCCCGCCCGGGGCGGATTTTATCCTGATGGGATAATGTTCGTTCTCGGAACGGCTGGCTTTCTCCTATCCTGTCTTCCTTCTCTCTTCGGTTTCGGGACGATAAGACCATAGCAGTTACAGTTCCCTCTGTCAAACCTCTTAAAAAAAAAAAAAAAATCGACCGTCCGTTGATCGACATCGATCGATGATCGATAGACAGGCGTCGACTATGACACACCTTAATTTTGCGTCTACAGCTGATCGAAGTCGACCGAAATTTGAAGTAGGTAAATCTGTCGGTAATTTGAAGTACGTAGGCAAATCCATTTGAAGTAGGTAAATCTGTCCACACATACAGAGTTGATCAACCGTCGGTCGAAATCGACTGAATCGTTCACATTGTCTCGATCGATGGTCGATCAAGGAATCTATTTTGCTGAGGCAGTGTACGGTTTTAGTCTACTTGATCGTTGTTGATTGATCGAGTCGATCGACGGTGTCGTTCTATGTGTGTACACAGCTTTAGTAGGTAAATCCATTTGAAGTAGGTAAATCTGTCCACACATCAACCGTCGGTAGAAATCGACTGAATCGTCCACACTGCCTCGATCGATGGTCGATCAAGGAATCTATTTTGCCGAGGCAGTGTACGGTTTTAGTCTACTTGATCGTTGTTGATTGATCGAGTCGATCGACGGTGTCGTTCTATGTGTGTACACAGCTTTAGCACCTACGAGTACACTACTAGGACTGACTTGAAATCTTTCTTATGTGTGAAGTCCATACAAAACTCGTATTCTTTTTAGACCAAACTTGCTGTCCCTCTTTTCCATAGCTCCCAAAGATGTGTGGGCACAGCTTTATGTGAGTCGACCGTCCGTTGATCGACATCGATCGATGATCGATAGACAGGCGTCGACTATGACACACCTTAATTTTGCGTCTACAGACAGTAAAGATAACGCTGTTTTTGGCAATTTTTTTATAGCTTCATCAATTGGTATAAAAAGCCTCACCTAGAAAGGCTACTCTATTAGTTGTGGTTTCCTCAGGACTAACAGTTCTGAAAACCAACAGTTTGCCTCTCACAAGGATTTCGCGGTAAGTCATACTTTCTTGTGTTCTTGTAACAGCATTTAGCTGCTCCAGCTCAACTTTCCTCGCTTACTCGTAAGTCTTCTCCACAGAGTCGTTTTTGTTGAAATTTTGCTATCGCAATATTTTGGAGTTGGACAGGTGGACAAGTCTACCATTAGGTATAAAATTGTTTTTAATAATCGTAAGAAATATTTAATTTTTAAATCAGATAAAAATAAAATAAAATATTCTTATCAAAACAATTTCGATTAAGATGTTTTAAATTGGTGAGCTTTCGATGTCCCTCAGGACATGGGACATCATCTTCAGACCAAGATAGATGTTGACTCTATCGCAGCAGGAGTAGAAGTGAGGTAGTGAGGAAAATTATATGGTATCGATAAGGTTCTGGTATATGCGTAGGGTATTATTCACGTCGGATCTATAGTTTACAGTGTTTGAATTTTTATTAATGTGGAAAGCTTCAAGGAATTTTCTTTTTTTAGGGTTTTTCTCATTATCTATGATTTTTACATTATTGAAGTCGAAATTATGTTGATTTTCAACTTGTAACAGCATTTAGCTGCTCAACTTTCCTCGCTTAAGTCTTCTCCATAGAGTCGTTTTTGTTAAAATTTTGCTATCGCAATTGTTTTAAACCAAAAACATTAGGGGGTTTATACCATCATCCTGCTCCACTGTGCCTCCTCCATGAGGCACGCCACGTTTTCCCACAGATAGTTATTACCAATAAAGAAGACGTATTTAAACTTCTGAGTTAATAAAATGAAACAGGTGTCTTTATTTAACTTTCAGACAGTATAATATTACAACAATTAAAAGCTGGAAGGACCAACTCACATACTTGTGAGATTTTTATAGAAAACCAAAAGACTATTAATTAATATTAATTAATTTAACTAAAGACAAACCAGAGAGATTAAAAAACCAAAAAAATTTCAAACAATACAACGTCTTCTCCGAAAATTTTGAAGATAACAACGGGAATATGGCGACGACCTTGACTCGACCAATAAAAATCGAGCCAACATTCTCGATGCTAAATAAAAGAAGCGTTTTCATTGGTCCAAATTTAAACCCGCTGATAACACTTCCGTGTTTTAACCAATGAGATCAGGTATTATTTGAATCTTCATAGAATTTTCAAGGAGGTTAAATTTATGTCGATGTTGAATCTCAAATTAACTTGAGGCCAAAACAGCAATATTTTGGAGTTGGACAGGTGGACAGGTCTACCATTATAGTCTACCATTAGGTACCAAACGTTTTGTGAAGTTCTGTGTTTGGAAGACAGGATAGGAGAAAGTCAGGGGTTCCGAGAACGAACCTTCTTCTCCCTTCAGGATAAAATCCACCCCGGGCAGGAATCAAACCCGCGGTCTAGCGCTTACAAGGCAGACGTGCTAACAATCAAGCTAATTAGGCTGGAGTGTGTGTTAATTTTTAGTCATTCCATTATGAGGAAGAAGAATCTCTTCAAGAATACAACTTGCCCCTTCCTTATATTTCTCGTATGATTTCTATACAGATTTGCTGTCAGGTACCTAACTCTGAAGATTCTTTCCGTCTATGATGTGTTTATTTCCGTCTATGATGTGTTTATTTCCGTCTATGATGTGTTTATTTCCGTCTATGATGTGTTTATAAAGATGTGTTTGTTCTTTCAGTCATTTCCTATTTTTCTCTTTCCATGTGTAAACAGTGATTGTCCAAGATGAAGCCAGCTTTGTGTTTCCTACTCATGTTGGGTGTGGCCTTCGTGACACTAAATCTTGCCCACGCCTACACCTCCTTTCCATCCCCCACCTTTCTGTCGAGTGAAAAAGTCATTAGTTTCCGTCGAAAAGTCAACACAAGCCTCCGCCACATCGGGGGAAAAGTAAACCGTGAAAGCAATCATTGGCTTACTTGGTGTCATCCGACAAAAGGATTGTTTACTTTTCCTATCTTCCACCGTGTATCCTGCCCGCACTATCACTGGCTAATCTATCCCTTGTTTGCTTGTTTACATTTGGGGTGGGCGTGCGTTTTTTCCTCGCTCAGGATTGGACTTGGGTCCCTTTGAAAGAAAAAGTTGTTTTTGAGAACAGCCTAGGGCCCACCACAGCCCGGATGGTTCCCAATTTCTGAGACCAATACTCGAAGAAGAAGAAGGAAGAGGAGGAGAAGGAGGAAGAGGAGAAGAAAAAAGTCAAAAAAGAGGAGGAAAAGAAGAGAACTAGACCTATCCCTGTAAGAGGCTTTCTTATTTGTCACAATCTACAAGTTAAAATAAGAAAGTCTTACCAAATTTTCTAAAATACGCGCCGCATTTACTTCTAAATTACAACACCATCCGTTTCAGAAATAAGCCTCTTTCAACTACAAGTTTTCCCTCAAGGATAAAGGGCTTTCTAGTATCAAGCTCAAAATGGGACTCCAGAAAAATATGTAGAAAAAGTGCAAATGGAAAGCACTCAAACTTTAAGAACCTAATGGTACTTTTACACATATTCAAAAAGCAACCCCTTCCGAACCCTATGTGGTGTATCACTAGGTTTTATCGTACCTCTATCCCAGTCTCACCCTACCTCATCAGTAGGAACACACTCATCAATCAACTCCTCACCTCCTATTCGTATATGTACCATGTTCCTACACAAAGTCCTATAAAAAATACCAAGGCCCAAGGGTATATGGTATAGCAGCGAAGATCAAGAAGGAAGAAATTGAACGTGATCTCCAGCAAAGAACTCCATCGAGGTTAGAAGTCTCGTCAAGGAAAGCAAAGGTCTCCCTGTACAAAGCAATAGAAGAACATCATATTGTTACCTTCGATCAAACACATCAACCGTGGAGTTATAGAAGGGTTAAACCCCCCACCGTACCGTGAAGTTATAGAAGGGGTAAACCCCCCAACTGTGGAGTTATAGGAGGAGTAAATCCTCAACCGTGGAGTTAAGGGAGGGGTAAACCCCCCAACCGTGGAGTTAGAGGAGGGGTAAACCCCCTACTCTTGCTGCAGAGGGCTATCATCGTTACGCGACGTTAGGGGAGGGCTACGGTGCGTTGGAGTTAGAAGGGGGGAAACCCAAAGTTACCTTGGGCTTGGGAGATATGGAGGAGAAACCTCCAACTTTCGCTGAAGCAAACTGAGGGATAGCCCTGCCACGTTAAACAGAGTTAGAGGAGCAGCGTTAGGGGAGGGCTACGGTGCGTTGGAGTTAGAAGGGCGGAAACCCAAAGTTACCTTGGGCTTGTGAGATATGGAGGAGAAACCTCCAACTTTCGCTGAAGCAAACTGAGGGATAACCCTGCCACGTTAAACAGAGTTAGAGGAGCAGAAACATGGTATGGGAGGAGTAAATCACCAACTTCTACTAAAGGGATAGTCCCGCTTTGAAATGTTAGGTGATCCTCCAAGTCTTCCTGGGGAAAGGTGAAGGAACAAGGAAGAGTATTAGGAGTTGGAGGAAGAAAATAAATGGAAGGAGAAGGAGGACGAAGAATAAAATAAGCAGGAGGTAGAAGAATAAGAAGAGAAGGGAAATAAGAACACCAGAAGAGTAGGAGGAGGGGGATAAAGATTAGGAGGAGGAGGAGGAAGAAGAGGGAAGAGGAGGGATAAACCTATGACTTGACATTAGTATTATTCCAACAATACGTCCGAAGAATAAAATAAGCAGGAGGTGGAAGAATAAGAAGAGAAGGGAAATACGAACACTAGAAGAGTAGGAGGAGGGGGATAAAGATTAGGAGGAGGAGGAAGAAGAGGGAAGAGGAGGGATAAACCTATGACTTGACATTAGTATTATTCCAACAATACGTCTTTCATGATTAGAGTTAAAGCAACCCCGTCCATTCCACACCCCGCATTCCAAAAAGCAACCCCTCCAGAACCCTATGTGGTGGGTATCACTAGGTTTTATCGTACCTCTATCCCAGTCTCACCCTACCTCATCAGTAGGAACACACTCATCAATCAACTCCTCACCTCCATCCAAAAAGCAACCCCTCCAGAACCGTATGTAGTGTATCACTAGGTTTTATCGTACCTCTATCCCAGTCTCACCCTACCTCATCAGTAGGAACACACTCATCAATCAACTCCTCACCTCCATCGTCTGGAGTGAGAAATTTCCCCCACCTCTTACCGTGAAGTTAAAGGAGGGGTAAACCCCTAACCGTGGATTCCATACGAAACTCGTATTTTTTTTAGACCAAACTTGCTGTCCCTCTTTTCCATAGCTCCCAAAGGTGTGTGGGCACAGCTTTATGTGTAAATTCCATACAAAACTCGTATTCTTCTTGGTCTTTCCTCTTTTCGTAGCTCCCAAAGATGTGTGGGATTTCTTCTTGATGTTCTTCTTTGACCAAACTTGCTTTCCCCCTCTTTTCCCCAGCTCCCAAAGATGAAGCCCGTGTTTTGTCTCCTACTGATCTTGGCCGTGGCTTTCCCCACTCTGAACCGCGTCCACGCCCGAGACAATGACGACGACGATGACGATGACGACTACGATTTCAGGAGGAATAGAAATTCCAGATCCTTGACCTTTACGACCACGGAGGAATCCGACCCCGACTTAAGTTCCATGCTCGTATTCTTCTTTCACCAAACCTTGCTTTCCTCTTTTCCCCAGCCCCCAAAGATGAAGCCCGTGTTCTGTCTCCTACTGATCTTGGCCGTGGCTCTCCCCACTCTGAACCGCGTCCACGCCCGAGACGATGACGATGACGATGACGACTACGATTTCTCGAGGAATAGAAATTCCAGATCCTTGACCTTTACGACCACGGAGGAATCCGACCCCGACTTTGATGATGACAAAGACCCATGTAAGTAGACTAGTAAAGTATACAGCAGTGATTCCCAATCTGGGGTCCGCGGTCCCCAAGACCCCCGTGAAGATCACATAAAATATAGTACAAGAGCCAAGGAGCATTCTTCTTCTTCTTCTTCTTCTTCTTCTTCTTCTTCTTCTTCTTCTTCTTCTTCTTCTTCTTCTTCTTCTTCTTACTACGCCGTCTCCACACGAAGTATCCAAAAGAACTGGACTAGCCGTTTGGTTTGAGAGTTATCGCGATAAAAACAAACGTACAGACGAACAAAATATAGGTACTCAATGCAAAATAGAGCTGAAACTGAAACTTAAAAATTCACTTTCTTTATTTAATAAACTTCAATTGTTTTGATATTAATATTGCTTGCTTTTCTTTACAGTCAATCCCAGAACTTTGAGCAAGTCATTCATCGAGAAGTTTGATCCCACATACAGACCAGGAGGTGAGTATGCAATATGCATTGGGATATTTGAAGTTTTTCTCTGCTTGTTGTTAGGATTTTGAGGTCTACTCGGTCTCGTGAGGAGAAGTAAAATAGCTACTTGGGATATTTGAAGTTTTTCTCTGCTTGTTGTTAGGATTTTGAGGTCTACTCGGTCTCGTGAGGAGAAGTAAAATAGCTACGGTACAAACAGTCGTACAGACGAACAAACTATACTTCAATAACAACCACTAGCGGCATTACTCGTATTCGAAAGACGAGCGATAACACAATGATTGATTGGACGAATTGTATTAGATACAAAAGGTTTAAGAGGTGTTTTCTTCATCCCATCACGAATAATTTGGTTAAATCGCAGGTTAAAAAATAATTTTTTTAACCTGCCTCGGTAGCGTAGTGGTCAAGACGCTCGCCTGGTAAACAGGAGGGCGTGGGTTCGATCCCAGCCGAGGCATGGAATTTTTCAGAAAGAAAAGATACAATGATGATGATGATGATTATTACGACAGAAAACCTGTGACTAAATTCAAAAATAATATTTATAAGATGAAAAATAGTTATTATCCTTTTTATCCTTATGACATTTGCGATTATGATGATGACGATGATTATTATTATTATGAACCCTTCGAATCATTATTACGACAGAAAACCTGTGACTAAATTCAAAAATAATATTTATAAGATGAAAAATAGTTATTATCCTTTGATGATTACGACAGAAAACCTGTGACTAAATTCAACAATAATATTTATAGGATTAAAAATAGTTATTATCCTTTTTATCCTTATGACATTTGCGATTATGATGATGACGATGATTATTATTATTATGAACCCTTCGAATCATCTAAACGTGGTGTAATTTTTAACGCAACCCGGAATTTCAAGGATGACGATTCTTGTAAGTATAGCTTTGAATTCAAGTTTTCTTTTGTTTTTGTCATGCTTCTACATACCTACTTCATTTAATTTTACTCGCAAACGAGAAAGCTAGATAATTCATGTGGCAAATCACTAGAGGTTCCATATCTAAAATTGGTGACGTTTGCGGAGAGAGAAAATAAGTAAGTATTGAATTTTCAACTTTCAGATTTCCTTTTAAACTCTTGGATATCTTAAGGACCTTCTCTAGCTAATGAGCTTTTTATACAATACGTTCTGACGTTCTGCGATAAATTCGGAATCAATGTAAACACACAGCTAACTTTGTAGCTTGTACCGATATGTTTGAGTTGTTAGTGCCATGACTATTAGAACTAGAACTCGCATCTCTGGGATCCGCGTCAATGTTTCTTTTTTTTTATTTTCGTCAAAGTTCATTTCCCTTTTTTCATGTCCCAGTTTTTAGCCCAGTACGATAGTAATAAAAAGGTATAAGGGACGGGCTACTGTATTCGCTTCGGTGTCGTCTGTCAATCGATCTGGCTGACCCCTAAAACCGGTGGGTGACGCTAAATCCGGTCTTAAATGATCGACTGAAGTGTTAAATGATCGACTTGTTAAACTTTTTCGCTTTGAGTTCATAGGTCGTCGCGACAAATTTCGAGATCAGAGCTCATTTGTGTGAGAAAATGTGAAAAAAACAATCGGTCTGTCTGACCCCTAAAACCGGTTGGTGACGCTAAATCCGGTCTTAAATGATCGACTGAAGTGTTAAATGATCGACTTGTTAAACTTTTTCGCTTTGAGTTCATAGGTCGTCGCGACAAATTTCGAGATCAGAGCTCATTTGTGTGAGAAAATGTGAAAAAAATCCCCCAAAAACAATTGTTTTTTT
>NW_007378780.1:42175-98040 GCF_000475195.1 Diaphorina citri
CTTTCCCTCTTTTCCCTAACCCCCAAAAATTCAAAATCTTTATTTCCCCCCCCCCCCGCTCTTCTTTTCCAGACGAGAAGAAGCTTATAGTGTCGGGCCGTAGCAACAGTCCAGACTCGTGTAACAAGGACGACCAAGTGCGCAAGATGGTCGACTGTCTGGCCAAAGATTTCGGCCGGAATCTCAAGACTGCCGCCGTGATGAACCATCTCCGTCGGTACATTCACAAAAAGGATGCCAAGGCGTGGTTTAACTATCTGTGCCACTGTCAGGGGATCCGGATCACCAAGAAACATGTGGTGAAGATAGTCAACTGCTACCTGAAAGCAATCCCTACGTGAGGACGCGAAACAGTATCTTTTAGCGGCGAATCGAAACTCCTGGACGAATTTATGGCGGACGACTCACGACTCCTGGCGGATAAACCGGACAATCTCTGTTGGAATTTCAAAACAAGAGAGTACAAAATATTAAATAATAAAATTATTATAACCAAAAAGTAAAAATAGGTATATAAAAATGTATTACGTACCTATTGATTTGCTAATTTTGCTGTCATATGAATTTGCAATTATAAAAAATATCCACAAAAATAAATCAAACCGGACAATCTCTGTTGGAATTTCAAAACAAGAGAGTACAAAATATTAAATAATAAAATTATTATAACCAAAAATATATAAAAATGTATTACGTACCTATTGATTTGCTAATTTTGCTGTCATATGAATTTGCAATTATAAAAAATATCCACAAAAATAAATAGTAAATTATGTTTGAAGTCAAAGAAAAGCATCTCTTGGTTTTGTTTCAAAATCTTGCTCTATTTCTCTAAGGAAATTCTAGGTACACTATATTTCCCAGGACTAGTCATATTGCAGCCTTAGTCTGACATTCTTGCATTGAGGGGGTGGTTGTAGTTAGTATTTTGTGTATATTCCATATGGTCCAAGTCCATCTTGCCTTCATTAAGATCTACAAAGGTGTCTTTAAAGATTTCCACCTTCTCCCCAGTCAATAAAAAAGAGTCATATCGATACACAGTAGCACTCCATGAAAGCTTTTTGGGTGAATAAATGGAAAATCCTTTTATTAGATCAGTGGTAAAAGTCTGTTAGCATAGGTACTCGTATTTTAGAATATCATTCAAATTCAGACCATGATTTTCTTTTAAGCAGCCCTTAACTACGAAAGGGGCTCGCTCAAGATTTATTTCGGGAGAGAGTCTCTTTGGGTCTCAGCCCCAAGTGCATTACAATACAAGCTTGGGACAAAAAAGCAGTAAAGATAACTCTGTTTTTGGCAATTTTTTATAGCTTCATCAATTGGTATAAAAAGCCTCACCTAGAAAGGCTACTCTATTAGTTGTGGTTTCCTCAGGACTACTATTTTTTTCTCTTTGTACTTTTTCATTTCTCGTGATACAAGGTGTTAGATAAGTGTTATTACTCCAACTACTTACTGTCAGAAAATTTATTGTCCCTCACTGACGGCGTTCTCTGGCTATACCTTTACCTACTAAACATTCAATTAAATCGCTAAAGGAAAGCAAATGGACGATATTGTTTGAAAATGTTGTCCAGCAATAATGTCAACAATGTAAAGAGCACATGCCAGTAATGTCAACAAAAACGCACGCCAGCAATATCAACAAGAACAATATTAGGCAACATTGGAAAGATTAACATTGTAAAAAAAAGTAGGTACCTAAATAAAATTTCGAAGAACAAAGCCTTTTGTACGAAACTTGTAGAGGCTAGAATTTCTTCTTAATTGTCCAGGGTTTCCATGTATTCCTATTATTGATGGTTATTGGGTTCACGATTATCACTTCTGGACTTATCCTGATCGGAGGGTACTACCAGTAGTTTCTGAGTTTCTCATCCCGAAAATCGAAGCAGAGTCACAACGCATCGTGTGAATGCGCCTCAATTATTTCTTCCAATATTGGAAATGTTGTTCACAATTTCTTACTTTATTTTTCTTTCAATCTCCTCTCTCCCCATTCCTTCCTTCCCTTTTTACTTTCCTTATCCTATAGGAAGGAAAGTAATGTAATCGGGTCAAATTTTCGATGGTCAGTTTTTAGTGCCACAAAGCGTTTTGAGGTCCCTAGAGCCTAATTCCAAAGTTTCAGCCATTGGTCCGTGTGTGTGTCTGTCTGTAAACAAAATATCTCGCGAACGGTAAGAGCTAGAGGCTTGAAATTTGGTATGTAGATGTCAAATGTGATAAGGATGCGACACAAAACTTTTGGTTAAGACCGGTGCAACGGTTGGCGGCATTTACCGCTTTTTGGCGGTTTTCGGCTCTACTGACTAAACGGTAAGAGATATCGAAAAAGTTACAACAGAAGACCCCCCCCAAAGTCATCTACTGACTAAACGGTAAGAGATATCGAAAAAGTTACAACAGAAGACCCCCCCAAAGTCATACCTGAAATCCCTATGAAAGTACTTTTCATTACCATCGGAGTAACGGTTAGCTGTATATTGACCTCATTTTGGCCGTTTTCGACCGCTTTTTGGCGGTTTTCAGCTCTACTGAATAAACGATTAGAGATATCGAAAAAATCTGGTGTGAACATCACACGACTTTCCTTATCCTATTGAATGATGCTTATTTGAGTGTTCTTTTACCCTAACTTTTACCATATCTCTAACCGTTTTGTCGCTATAGCTGAAAACCGCCAAAAAACGGTCGAAATCTGTCCAAAAGCGGTCAAAATACCGCCAAGCGCAGCAACCATCTCAACCAAACGTTTTGTGTTGCACCCTTGTCACATTTGTGAACTACATACCAAATTTCAAGTCTCTAGCTTATACCGTTCCCGAGATATTGTTAAATTACACCAAAAACCGCCAAAAAAAAAGATTGTATTTGCATAATTTTTTAATTAAAATGTATTGAAATTTGAAATCTTCTTCGCGTTCTGTTTCAACATCTTGTGGCCTACCAATTAAATGGAAAACAGGTTAACCCGTTCAAGTTCTTGGGGATGAAAATTAGAGCTTCGTGTTTACGCAAATGTTTAACCCATTAAATCTCTTGAAGTTGAAAATTAGAGCTTCGCTACAGTTCGCCATTTCCCATCCCTACCGGTTAATGGGAAACAGTTTAACGAGTTTAACCCATTGGTGTCCTTGGACTTGAAAAAACAACTTCGTTGGGAATTTTGACAAATATGATTATTCTTGAAAGGGTGATTTTGTTTTAGCCATTTTTAGAATCACTAGTAATATTGAGGTTTTCAACTCTTGTCTGTCAAAATGTTTGTGATGGGTTAAATTGTAATACTGCGGGATTCAGTATTACACAGAACCGCTTTTACCCCTGAACCACATTCTCTATATTCCTTTCATACAGCAATCTCTCTAGAATAAGGAGAGATTTCTAAAGAAATTGTTATTAATGAATGAAGTTCAAGTTCAAACAAGGGGGAAAACTAGACTTATTGACCGAACGATAATGAAACTGAAATTATAAATTACCTATATTTAATGAACTCCCCATTCGTGACACAAGCTCCGGCTTTTACGGATGGGTATACCATTTGTTAACTATTTATTTGATGAGAGAGCGAACCACATTCTACTCCTTTCACGTACAGCAATCTCTCTAGAATAAGGAGAGATTTCTAAAGAAATTGTTATTAATGAATGAAGTTCAAGTTCAAACAAGGGAAAAACTAGACTTATTGACCGAACGATAATGAAACTGAAATTATAAATTATATTTAATGAACTCCCCATTCGTGACACAAGCTCCGGCTTTTACGGATGGGTATACCATTTGTTAACTATTTATTTGATGAGAGAGTTGTTCTGAAAAACCAATAATTGGAAACTTATAAAATAAATAAATAGTGAGATCTACATTTCAACTCGACAGTTTTGGGTGTTTCACTATTTGTTCCGCTATCTCGCGATTGCCTGGTCCGATTTTGATGAAATTTGGTACCGAAATTTAAAACATAAATGTACGTCAATCCTTGAAATTAACCCGAGTAGCTAGATTTAACCCGCATGTGATGTTCAAAAATGTCCCATTTGCAACTTCGACTGGCTATGGTTTTGAAGTGGTGCTTATGCAGTAGGATACCTACAACCTACATAGGGTAAGTGTACCATTTATTCGCCCACCTAAAAAACGTACCATTTATTGGCCCACCTGTACGATACGCCACATAAGTCTGAACTGGACGAAATTTTTTAAGATCCAATTTCATCAAAAGAAAGGGCTTAAAGACTGCTATCGAACCAGTGCTATTCAAAAATTGTAGTCATAAAAACAAAAATTAGCCTTGAAGTTGAAAATTAGTCGATCCTTGAAATTTGAGTAGCTAGATTTAACCCGCATATGATGTTCAAAAATGTCCCATTTGCAACTGCGACAGGTTTTGAAGTGGTGCTTATGCAGTAGGATACCTACAACGATAAAAAAAAAAAAAAAAAAAAAAAAGAACTTACCCTATTGCAATTAAGAAAAAAAAAAATACTTACCATACTAATCGTTCAGTTTGAGCTTCGATTGTTGCTAGCATCATCAACGTCTGGTCTCTCATAGTATGTTAGTTCAGTTACCCAGACTCGGTGTATGGTCGCTGTTAGTAGGTCACGATGTGTGAAGGAGAGGCAGTGAATTTGACGTCATTAATGAGATCATCAGCAATCATGGTGTCAGCGATTTCCCTGGAAATAAAAAGAAAGAAGAGAAAAGGTTAATTCCCGCGCGGGGCGGATTTTATCCTGCTGGGATAATGTTCGTTCTCGGAACGGCTGGCTTTCTCCTATCCTGTCTTCCTTGTCTCTTCGAGTAATGAGATCATCAGCAATCATGATGTCAGCGATTTCCCTGGAAATAAAAAGAAAGAAGAGGAAAGGTCAATTCCCGCCCGGGGCGGATTTTATCCTGCTGGGATAATGTTCGTTCTCGGAACGGCTGGCTTTCTCCTATCCTGTCTTAAAAAAAAAAAAAAGTCTCTTCGATCTCGGGACGATAAGACCATAGCAGTTACAGTCCCCTCTGTCAAACCTCTTAAAAAAAGGTTCTTCCTAAGTATATTGGACAAATCTCGACTATCATTAGTGTACTGTAGAAGTGATCCCCAACATCGATGGTTGGGAAACCGTAGGGTTGGCCCATCGTTGAGAAATGTTTACACGGTTGAAGAATTGTTGGCCAACGGTAAGACAACATGTCAAGCCCAAAATAGATTAACTTTGGTCCTAAATAACGACCGAACCCAGCCATCCCAGTTAGCTTAGTTGGTAGTGCGTCTGCCTTGTAAGCGCTAGGCCGCGGGTTCGATTCCCGCCCGGGGTGGATTTTATCCTGATGGGATTCCCTCTGTCAAACCTCTTAAAAAAAAACGACCGAACCATACATTTCTGGGAACCCACCCCTGGGCGATTTTGATCCACATAACTTATCCAATATCTCTGCAATTTTTGAACGATCGGAGGCTTAATGTTGTTTCTGAGCTTTTTCAAGATTATCGAAAGCAAAAAGAATGGCAACGGCTTGACAAACATTCCAAACAATCACACCTTTAGAGTTTAATGGGGTAAGATTGGTGTTAACACATTTCAGCCTCATCCCTAAAGAGAATTTAGCTGAAAAGATAAGCGATAAGCCCAATGATAAGCTTTAAAAGATAAAGCTCAAAGATAAGTATGGGATGAGTTGTTACAAACTAGGCAAAAAGGAAAGACAAAAAAATAGGTAAACAAAAAAGTTTTTGCAAAAGTGGGTAAAGTGAAGAAAATCCAGCACTTTTTGTCAGTGCTTACCGCGAAGTTAATAGAAACGAAAGTTCTTTATGGGGGAAAAGCGTAAAAAAAGATAAGCGAGTATTGACATCCTGTGAAGAAAAAGACGAAGAAAAAGAAGGAGGAGAAGGAGTAGGAGAAGAAGAAGAAGAAGAAGAAGAAGAAGAAGAAATATATAAAAAAAAACTTCAAACAAAACGCAAGGAAGGAAATAGTTAAATGTAAAACTCAAAAGAAAATGGAAAGGTAAAAAAGAGAGAGTAACCGTGGAGTTATAGAAGGGGTAAACCCCCCACCGTACCGGGAAGTTATAGAAGGGGTAAACCCCCCAACTGTGGAGTTATAGGAGGAGAAAATCCTCAACCGTGGAGTTAAGGGAGGGGTAAACCCCCCAACCGTGGAGTTAGAGGAGGGGTAAACCCCCTACTCTTGCTGCAGAGGGCTATCACCGTTACGCGATGTTAGGGGAGGGCTACGGTGCGTTGGAGTTAGAAGGGGGGAAACCCAAAGTTACCTTGGCCTTGGGAGATATGGAGGAGAAACCTCCAACTTTCGCTGAAGCAAACTGAGGGATAGCCCTGCCACGTTAAACAGAGTTAGAGGAGCAGAAACATGGTATGTGAGGAGTAAATCACCAACTTCTACTAAAGGGATAGTCCCGCTTTGAAATGTTAGGTGATCCTCCAAGTCTTCCTGGGGAAAGGTGAAGGAATAAGGAAGAGTATTAGGAGTTGGAGGAAGAAAATAAATGGAAGGAGAAGGAGGACGAAGAATAAAATAAGCAGGAGGTGGAAGAATAAGAAGAGAAGGGAAATAAGAACACCAGAAGAGTAGGAGGAGGGGAATAAAGATTAAGAGGAGGAGGAAGAAGAGGGAAGAGGAGGGATAAACCTATGACTTGACATTAGTATTATTCCAACAATACGTCTTTCATGATTAGAGTTTTATTATACGAACAATACCAACAGCACATTTGTCATGTGGCATTCTCAGTCTTGAAGCTTTCTCTTCCTCCCTCTATCTCTCTCTCTCTCTCTCTCTCTCTCTTTTGCTGTTCTTTCTCTTTCTCTTTGTGACAGAGAAGCGAATAAAGCTTCCATTGCTCAAAGGCTCGAATAAAAACTTCCAACAATACTCTCTCTCTCTCTGTTTTGCTGTTCTTTCTCTTTCTCTTTGTGACAGAGAAGCGAATAAAGCTTCCATTGCTCAAAGGCTCGAATAAAAACTTCCAACAATAAAAACATATAAAAACTTCAAAGACCCATTAAGTCACGGAACAGATTGTGGTGACAACAGGGGTCCATTTCTAATGCCGGCCACTCATGCTCAGACAGTCTGACAGACCTTGGTCTTCACAGTCTGACAGACCAAGGTCTGTCAGACTGTCGGAACGTGTGTGGTGAAAAAAGCTACAGACCTAGGTCTCTCAGACGGTCTGACAGACCTAGGTCAGATCTGGATCTGTTCATCAGAGACTTGTTGTTGGAAGCGTGGTCCGCCACACGTTCCTCTTTGTGACAGAGAATAGAATAAAGCTTCCATTGCTCAAAGGCTCGAATAAAAACTTCCAACAATAATAAAAACATATAAAAACTTCAAAGACCCATTAAGTCACGGAACAGACTGTGGTGACAACAGGGGTCCATTTCTAATGTCGGCCACTCATGCTCGGACCGTTTGACAGACTAAGGTCGAAGTGGAGGACCCAGGTCCAGGTCTGTCAGACTGTCCGAACGTGTGTGGCGAAGCTACAGACCCAGGTCTCTCAGACGGTCTGACAGACCTAGGTCAGATCTGGATCTGTTCATCAGAGACTTGTTGTTGGAAGCGTGGTCCGCCACACGTTCCGACGCTATGCGACGGACTGACGGACCCACGTCTGTCTGAGAGTGAGTGGCTGGCATAAAAGGACTTCTCCAGTCCAAACAGTTCAAATTTTACTTTGTTGCCTCAATTGATGAGGCCTGAGAAAAAAATGTAGGTACCTGAAAGAAAGTAACAAAGTGATGTGCAATTGAATCCAATTACCATCAGCCTTTTATACGATAATATTGTATCACCCATTAAGTCACGGAACATATTGTGGTGACAACAGGGGTCCATTTCTAATGCCGGCCACTCATGCTCGGACCGTTTGACAGACCAAGGTCGAAGTGGAGGACCCAGGTCCAGGTCTGTCAGACTCTCAGAACGTGTGTGGCGAAAAAAGCTACAGACCCAGGTCTCTCAGACGGTCTGAGAGACCTAGGTCAGATCTGGATCTGTTCATCAGAGACTTGTTGTTACAAGCGTGGTCCGCCACACGTTCCGACGCTATGCGACGGACTGACGGACCCACGTCTGTCTGAGAGTGAGCGGCTGGCATAAAAGGACTTCTCCAGTCCAAATTTTACTTGTTGGCCTCCGAAAAATTTTGTTGCCTCAATTGATGAGGCCTGAGAAAAAAAATGTAGGTACCTGAAAGAAAGTAACAAAGTGATGTGCAATTGAATCCAATTACCATCAGCCTTTTATACGATAATATTGTATCTTTTCGTCACCACAAATGTATTCCTTCCCCTAGCTTCTCCCTCTCCTAATCTTCTTTCCCTCAATTTGTCATTCCCAATTCTAAAACAGTTCAAATCAAATTACAGTTCCCCCTCCCCCCAAAACGTTAACCCGTGTCTGTTCCTTTCCTTTTCTTCCTCCTCCTCCTCCTCCTCCTCTTTCTTCGTCAGCTTCTTTTTCTTTTTCTTCCTCTTCTTCTTACTTTTATTCTTCTTCTTCTTCTTCTTCTTCTTCTTCTTCTTCTCCTTCTTTTTCTTGGAGCGAGCGAGAGAGGTAACACTTTCAACTACCAACTGCCTAAGCAGTATCTGATCTGACGAAAAAAAAACAATTGTTTTGGGGGGATTTTTTTCACATTTTCTCACACAAATGAGCTCTGATCTCGAAATTTGTCGCGACGACCTATGAACTGAAAAGTTTTAGATAACACTTCAGTCGTTTTTTTAAGACCGGTTTTAGCGTCACCTATGTTAAGCTACGCCGAGCAAGCCCAATAAATGGATGGGTGACTTAAAGGAATAAAGGGAGAACGGGCTCTAGTCTTGATTTTAAATCATTACATGAAAGTGGAGGGGAGGGAGAGGAGAGGTGGAGGAGGAAGTTGGAAAGAAAAGTAGAATAAAGTGAAGCATTTTGTGCAGTAAATAAATAATGATAATAAACTGAATATTAAACAAAATAGGTAGGTTGGTACATAGGTACTGATTTTCTTTAATCACGATCGAGTAAACTACGGGCTAAAAAATTCCCGGAGGGACGGGCCCAGCTTGTTTATACGTTTATACTGAAGTACCCGTACGCCTATCGTCGCGAACGACGTCAGCGCGGAAAACGTCACAGTTCCAGCAACGTCGAAGGCAGAAGAGGCGATGTCGATGGCAGCGGGTACGATGTCGATTGGGACATTTGCGGCGAACGACGTCATCGCGGAAAACGTCACAGTTCCAGCAACGTCGAAGGCAGAAGAGGCGATGTCGATGGCAGCGGGTACGATGTCGATTGGGACATTTGCGACGAACGACGTCAGCGCGGAAAACGTCACAGTTCCAGCAACGTCGAAGACAGAAGAGGCGATGTCGATGGCAGCGGGTACGATGTCGATTGGGACAATTGCGACTGGCGCTGTGACGAGTATGGCTGTCGATTTTACCTCGTATTTCAGAATATCATTCAAATTCAGACCATGATTTTCTTTTAAGCAGCCCTTAACTAGAAAAGGGGCTCGCTCAAGATTTATTTCGGGAGAGAGTCTCTTTGGGTCTCAGCCCCAAGTGCATTACAATACAAGCTTGGGACAAAAAAACGGAGTTGGTGTTGTCGCAACGGGGATGACGATCTTTGGCCAAAAGTCCTTGGTATCCTTGGTCTTCCGGGTGGACTTGGGGCTGAGACTCAATCGTCGTAAAGTCCTGGTTTGCATCGTTGGGTAATGTTTACATGGGTACGGCTGTTGACTTATCGTTGAGGGATGATTGGGAAACAGTCTGCTATTGTTGGCCTACATAAAACGGAGGTGGTGTTGTCGCAACGGGGATGACGATCTTTGGCCAAAAGTCCTTGGTATCCTTGGTCTTCCGGGTGGACTTGGGGCTGAGAACCAATCGTCGTGAAGTCCTGGTTTGCCCATCGCATCGTTGGGTAATGTTTACATGGGTACGGCTGTTGACTTATCGTTGAGGGATGATTGGGAAACAGTCTGCTATTGTTGGCCTACATGTTTTGGGAGCTGTTGGCTCATTGTGGGGGAACGGTTACATGATTGGGGTTTGCGAATGGTTACATGGTTGGGATAATGGTTGATTCATCGTTGAGGGATGATTGGGAAACAGTCTGCTATTGTTGGCCTGTCGTTGAGAAATACATAAGTTACATGTTTTGGGAGCTGTTGGCTCATTGTAGGGGAATGGTTACATGATTGGGGTTTGCGAATGGTTATCGATTTTACTGTCACTACCGTTACTCATGCAACAAGAAGAAGTACATCTACCGAATGGTCCGCTGTCTGGAGCGGGAATTCAATCGCGATCTCGACAATTCGACGGTCGCTCGCCGTCTCCGTCGTTACATTCGCCACAAGGACGTCAAAGGCTGGTGGAACTATCTGAAATACTGCTATGGAATCCGAACCACCAAGACCAATATCCTGAAGGTGACATCTTGCTACATTCGGGCCATTCCAACCTAAAGATCGACACCCCGAGATTGACAATTCGACACCCCCTCTGGCCGATTCCTGAAATTGATGATGTACTTTACAAGAATAATTGAATTGCTTTTTTCCAACTTTTCGACCTTTTCCCCATGTTTAATCTTCTTGTTGTTTGTAAAATACTCGTACATCGCCTCTCTTTGATTCATAATTTTTGATCAATTCCTGTGGCATTACTAATCCACCTGGGTATACCTGAGGTACCTATTTCTACATTGTTGTTTACGAGCTACAAATCAAGAGGTTATTCATTCATTTATTTTTGCAAATTAATAACTAAAATAATAATAAAAATAAAACTTACCTACTCGTCAAAATCGATGAAAATTCAAGAATGTTATTCCTGAACCTCTCTTTGATTCATAATTTTTGATCAATTCCTATGGCATTACTAATCCACCTGGGTATACCTGTGGTATTTCTACATTGTTGTTTACGAGATACAAATCAAGAGGTTATTCATTCATTTATTTTTTGCAAATTAATAACTAAAATAATAATAAAAATAAAACTTACTCGCTCGTCAAAATTTACATGGTTGGCCTATCGTTGAGAAATACATAAGTTACATGTTTTGGGAGCTGTTGGCTCATTGTAGGGGAATGGTTACATGATTGGGGTTTGCGAATGGTTACATGGTTGGGGAAATGCGTTGGGGAATGGTTACATGCTTGGAGCAACATCCGTGGCCGAGTGGTCCCCATGTTAATCTTCTTGTTGTTTGTAAAATACTCGTACATCACCTCTCTTTGATTCATAATGTTTGATCAATTCCTGTGGCATTACTAATCCACCTGGGTATACCTGAGGTATTTCTACATTGTTGTTTACGAGCTACAAATCAAGAGGTTATTCATTCATTTATTTTTTGCAAATTAATAACTAAAATAATAATAAAAATAAAACTTACTCGTCAAAATCGATGAAAATTCAAGAATGTTATTCCTGAGGATATATTTTTCATTTTCCTTTTTGCAGGTTTCACTCAAACGCTCACATTTACCAAGTATAATCCCTAGCTCTGATATTTATGGAGAGCTATACCTAGGTACTTATAGCTGTATCTACTCAAGGATATAAAGTTTAATATTTAAAAACCTCATCTCCTTCGCTTAATTTTACACGTTCGACTCCTGAGAATGTTCATTTTAATTTTAGATGATTCAGATTTTGGGATACTTAAATAGTACATTATTGTTTCTGTCAAACATCTTAAGGAAACTACATACATAAACCACTCACTATCAGGTAGAACTGGACAGGTAAACCTGATCAGGTCCGCCTGTCAAGTCTACCTGATGAGCACACACACCATCAGGTGAACCTCCGGGTTCGATTTCCGGCGGGGCCGAGGTTTTTCGGCTCTGTGCTTGGAGTTCAGGGTGCACTCAGGATCGTGAGGACAATTGAGTAGCTACTTTAACCGAGTAGCGACCAGTGGCGGCATTACAAGTCAAAGAAACGAGCGATGATAAATATGATGATTGAGTAAATGAAAGACTTGTAATACTGATATCACAGTTGCACGCAGGAGGTCCGGGTTCGATTCCCGGCGGGGTCGAGCTTTTTCGGCTCTGTGCTTGGAGTTCAGGGTGCACTCAGGTTCGTGAGGACAATTGAGTAGCTACTTTAATCGAGTAGCGACCAGTGGCGGCATTACAAGTCAAAGAAACGAGCGATGATAAATATGATGATTGAGTAAATGAAAGACTTGTAATACTGCGATACTCACAAAGTTGTGAAAAAGCTCTCTGCTTTACCACAAAGATTCATGATTTGGTTACATGGTGGGGGAATGGTTCGTCTATCGTTTTAGAATGGTGGGGAAACATTAGACCATATAGTTGGCCCATTTTTGGGAAGTAACTGTAACAACGGATGCCGTTCCGAGAACGAAACTTATCCGTTTAGGATATTGTTCGCCCCTGGCGAGAATCGAACCCGCTCACACTACCCTCAAAGATCAAAACTATCATTTAGACCCAGTTCAGATCGGGTTTGATTCCCGGCGGGGCCGAGGTTTTTCGGCTCTGTGCTTGGAGTTCAGGGTGCACTCAGGTTCGTGAGGACAATTGAGTAGCCACTTTAATCGAGTAGCGACCAGTGGCAGCATTACAAGTCAAAGAAACGAGCGATGATAAATATGATGATTGAGTAAATGAAAGACTTGTAATACTGCGATACTCTCAAAGTTGTGAAAAAGCTCTCTGCTTTACCACAAAGATTCATGATTTGGTTACATGGTGGGGGAATGGTTGGTTTATCGTTTTAGAATGGTGGGGAAACATTAGACCATATAGTCGGCCCATTTTTGGGAAGTAACTGTAACAACGGATGCCGTTCCGAGAACGAAACTTATCCATTTAGGATATTGTTCGCGCCTGGCGAGAATCGAACCCGCGACTTAGCTCTCACAGGGCATTTGCACTACCCTCAAAGATCAAAACTATCATTTAGAGTATTTAGACCCAGTTCAGAAGAAACCTATTTGCTAGGAAGGAGTTCTAGGTCGCGGCGTTGATTCCATACAAATATGTAAGCTTTGTTCTCGGAACGGCTGACTTTCTCCTACCCATCTTCTTCCTTCGATTTCGGGACAAAAAGACCTCTTTTGTTACAGTTTCCTCTATCAAACCTGTGATCAGGTGAACCTGACAGGAACGGCTGAAAAGGTCCACTGTCAAGTCTACCTAATACCTGATGAGCACACACCGTACCAGTTAGACATGACAGGCGGACCTGATCAGGTGTACTTGTCAGATCTACCTGATGGTGAGTGGCTAGCCTTACTGAACTTCAGTGATCCTTGGATAACTGGCGCTTTCAAAGTGCTATCTCTGCTCTCTAAATCCACCAATAAAGGTGAACCTGACAGGAACGGCTGAAAAGGTCCACTGTCAAGTCTACCTAATACCTGATGAGCACACACCGTACCAGTTAGACATGACAGGCGGACCTGATCAGGTGTACTTGTCAGATCTACCTGATGGTGAGTGGCTAGCCTTACTGAACTTCAGTGATCCTTGGATAACTGGCGCTTTCAAAGTGCTATCTCTGCTCTCTAAATCCACCAATAAGAATGTCTCATTTTGCTTTTCGTATCGATTTTTTTTCGCATTGCTAAAGCTATTTGCAATATTTGCATTGATGCTGTTTTGCATCGTTGATAAAGCACACATAGGTACTATCAGCAATACGTCCCTCTTTCCATTTTCTCATGAAAAAAGCTATACAAAGGATAAATTTTATTAATACTCATATTTATAGAAAAAGTCTTGGCAACCATACTCGGATTTACATTTGAAAACTTTACAAACTGCAGATGCTTTCAAAGTGCTATCTCTGCTCTCTAAATCCACCAATAAGAATGTCTCATTTTGCTTTTCGTATCGATTTTTTTTTCGCATTGCTAAAGCTATTTGCAATATTTGCATTGATGCTGTTTGCATCGTTGATAAAGCACACATACTATTCGCAATACGTCCCTCTTTCCATTTGCTCATGAAAAAAGCTATACAGAGGATAAATTTTATTAATACTCATATTTATAGAAAAAGTCTTGGCAACCATACTCGGATTTACATTTGAAAACTTTACAAACTGCAGAGATGTCTCATTTTGCTTTTCGTATCGATTTTTTTTCGCATTGCTAAAGCTATTTGCAATATTTGCATTGATGCTGTTTGCATCGTTGATAAAGCACACATACTATCAGCAATACGTCCCTCTTTCCATTTGCTCATGAAAAAAGCTATACAGAGGATAAATTATATTAATACTCATATTTATAGAAAAAGTCTTGGCAACCATACTCGGATTTACATTTGAAAACTTTACAAACTGCAGACGCTGCATTTTATTCTTATGCGAACGGTTAGTGTGGTGTTTTACATGAAAAAATTTTTCCACTCCAGGACAAATTCAACACGTCAACTTCCTCTTATTTCTTTAGTATTGGTATTGGTATAAGTAGGGCCATCGGCTGTAATAAACGCCCTAGGTCACTGCAACCTGGTTAGATCTGGATATTTCTCTAGTAAGTAGGTATCCTCCGTTGCTGGTAATGTGGTGCTGTAATTGATGTCGGCTGTAATAAACGCCCTAGGTCACTGCAACCTGGTTAGATCTGGATATTTCTCTAGTAAGTAGGTATCCTCCGGTGCTGGTAATGTGGTGCTGTAATTGATTTTGATTAGAGGTGACGCGTCCAAGTATTATTTACAAAGAGCAATGAAATGTGAAGAAGTTTTGGTGTTTTACATGAAAAAATTTTTCCACTCCAGGACAAATTCAACACGTCAACTTCCTCTTATTTCTTTAGTATAGGTATTGGTATAAGTAGGGCCATCGGCTGTAATAAACACCCTAGGTCACTGCAACCTGGTTAGATCTGGATATTTCTCTAGTAAGTAGGTATCCTCCGTTGCTGGTAATGTGGTGCTGTAATTGATTTTGATTAGAGGTGACGCGTCCAAGTATTATTTACAAAGAGCAATGAAATGTGAAGAAGTTGTCTGGCTGGAGGACGTTAAACAGGGAGTAGACCAGCTTAGTCTCGCTGGGGGACTATAAACAGGGAGTATACCAGTCTGAATTTCCCTTGCTAAAGAAATAGCAAAGGTTGAGACTGTTGAGAGGGAAGGGCATCCACTCGTAAAATTTGTAGCCGGTTCATCAAACCTATACATATCTTGTGTTTCCAGTGGTTGGCCACTTGTACCAGCCTGAATTTCCCTTGCTAAAGAAATAGCAAAGGTTGAGAGGGAAGGGCATCCACTCGTAAAATTTGTAGCCGGTTCATCAAACCTATACATATCTTGTGTTTCCAGTGGTTGGCCACTTGGATTGCCTTGTCGTTTGCCGCTGTCAGGTCCTCTTGGGTGCAGGTTTAAATAGGGATCGTTCAAATATGAACTTTCTCCGCAGTGAACCTCAAAAAATATCCTCCGCAGTGCAAGTGTTAAAACGAGACTTCAATAATGACGGGGGATTTGAGGCTTTTCTGTTCATATATTTTCAAGCAAGGTATTAAAATATTTTGAAAAGAAAGATGATGAAGATTCTTTGCATATGAAAACCTGACGAAGAATTCCCCCAGCTGATGTTCCACATCATTAAATATGCCAAGGACTAGTAGAGTAAACTGAGGCCTGGTTCCAGAATGAAGTCCTTGGAGCCTGCGGCAGTGGCACGTTGAATCCACCCCTTCTCATCGGTTTAGTTACGGGATCGAGCGGATTTCGAACTCAATTTCATGTCTTCTGACAGTTTCATTTGTCCATACACGGTGGGTTTTCAGTCAGCTATGTGTGACATAATTCTTGGGTGTATCATGCCCATGATTAATTCACCGAGTGTAGGGTTGATATTCAGGTGTGACTTGAAAGAAGTTAGTAACGTCTGTGGTTGGTATTGGTTTACCCCCGGAGTCCTCAGGGATCATTCTTCCGGGAGGCCGGAAGCTAATTGGCTCACGGTCCATCTGGCAATATTTTTTGACTCCCCATGAGTTCACTTAACGTGAAGTGATGGTAGTGATGTGTCAACTACCTTGAGTCTAATTTGGTGATGTTCTTACAAAATAGAACAACAACAACAACAACAACAACAACAACAACAACAACAACAACAACAACAACAAAAATCTCTATATCTATATTTCCGACAATATGGACCAAAAGACGAATAAACAAAGAAGCTTTTAGAATTTAGAATATTTAGATGGATCTCAAATAACCCAATAAGTAATAATAATAACTGAATAACCCATTTACCTATTAGAAGAGCACTACTTTTCCCCCAAGAAACATAGATGTTTGTGAAAGTGTCGATAGGTATACTGATAGATAGATAGATGGATAGTGGTGAAATAGAACAACAACAAAAATCTCTATATCTATATTTCCGACAATATGGACCAAAAGACGAATAAACAAAGAAAGCTTTTAGAATCTAAATACATCTCAAATAACCGAATAAGTAATAATAATAACTGAATAACCCATTTACCTTTTAGAAGAGCACTACTTTTCCCCCAAGAAACATAGATGTTTGTGAAAGTGTCGATAGGTGTACTGATAGATAGATAGATGGATAGTGGATATACTTATAGGTATAATGATGTCAGTGGCGTGACGTGAGATATTCAAAAGGGCAAGCAACCCATCTACAGACAGTTTGCCGATCTGCTATTGGTCTTATGAGAATCTAATAGGTTGAATAATCACTTACCATTTTCGTTAAGTATTTCCTTAAGTGGAGCTTAGCACACCCTAGGGACCCTTGGTCTCTACACTTAAGCCTTTTGGTGGACTTTTTGTGTATAGAAGTGTTGAGTAGTAAGTACACTGAGAAAAAAACTAAGGCGTCTGAAGCCCAATCAAGTGACTGGGTTCCGGAACTCTAATATAAAACTCTATATCGAGAAGCTCGACACTGTAATAAAGCATTCCAACAACCTAAATCAGGGGAAGTAACCCAATAATAGAGTTCTTCCACTCTAACTTGTGGCACCCTATCACTGATTTATTTACCAGGAAAATTTAAGCCTCTTGGTGGACTTTTTGTGTATGAAAGTGTTGAGTAGTAAGTACACTGAGAAAAAAACTAAGGCGCCTGAAGCCCAATCAAGTGACTGGGTTCCGGAACTCTAATATAGAACTCTATATCGAGAAGCTCGACACTATAATATACAATTCCGACAACCTAAATCAGGGGAAGTAACCCAATAATAGAGTTCTTCCACTCTAACTTGTGGCACCCTATCACTGATTTATTTACCAGGAAAAGAAAACAAAAACCGTTAGAGAAGAACGAAGCCCGTCCCTTCCCTAGCTCCCACTTCTTGGACACACCTCTGACTCTGACTGATCTTATGAACTTTGTATACCCAGGAGCATTATGTCCCTCCTAAAAGTTAACTATTATTAGCTTCTCCCGTATCTTCTATTTTCCAGGTTATCCTGTAGTTCCCATCCAGTACTATTCCTTATACCCAATGCTATTTTCCAGGCCTGTATCCAGGATTTCAGAGGGGGGGGGAGGGGAGATGCTCAGGGGCCATTCGTTTTAGTAAATTACAAAATTTAAAAAATGTAAAATCTATATACCTTATCCCCCACAAAAATACAAATGTGAAAAAAAAAGGCCAAGTCCCTATCCAAAATGTCGGCCTATAAAAGTGGTGAGATCAGAAAATTAAGGCCAAGTCTGCATCCCAGTTTTTCGTGTCTGCTGAAAAATCTGGATCTCAATTCCTTCAACCTTCTCTCAATTTCAACTTGGAAAATTACCGGAGTTATGATAGGGATAAAAATGCTTCGGAATGTTTCGTGTAATATACACACTGGCGTGTTGAGGCCGGAACTTGGCCTGGCGTGCGCCTAGATTCTTTTCTTTTGCCTTTGCCGTGCGCCTAGATTCTTTTCTTTTTCCTTTCGGAATTTCCCCTCTTCTGAAGCTTGTTGTCCCTCTTTTGGTGTGATAGCGCCTGCACTAAACCATAGGAAATCCAAAATGGTGCACTATCGGAATAGGCTCCGGTTCCGAAAGGAAAATACATCTATTCTTCTTGTGCTACCCTGTAACTCGACACCATTCCTCTATCCCCTGACCTCTGCTACCATTTCCTATATCTAATGGGGTGTATTGAAGACGTGCTCTCCAGTAATGGAGTCGCAATAATGCCAACCACCATCAGAATGTACCCGACTCAAATCTGATGCAACTTCTTATTGGGTGTCAGGGCCTATTTAGGGGCGCCCCTTTGAGCTTCATTTTTCCCCTTTACTGTATGTTGGAAAGAGGTTGAGAGATATGGAAGTTGGAGGTAAGAGAGACAGGGTAAGACCAAGAATGAGATTTATGAAAGTGAAACAGGATTTGAAGGAGAAGAAGTTGGAAGTTAGCCACGCCCAAGACCGAGGCGCATGGAAGAGGTTGATTCAAAACGTCGACCTCACTTGAGTGGGAAAAGACGCAGTAAAAGAAGAAGAAGACTGTACGGCAGACTCCGAAAATTTGGAGCATACACCTTCCGTACATCCGTGGGTGCCACTTGTTTCGGCTTCAGATTCATACTGTCCTAGAGGCAGTTGATCTTCGGACTAAGTTACGGTAACAGCTTAGCACCGTACACAAAAAGCCCACTCATTTTGAGGCTTAAGTGCAGGGACTAAGGGTCCCAATGGTGTGTTAAGCTCCACGAATCTACGAGGGGCAATTGAGGAGCTAGTTTAAATAAAAAAACCTATTCACAATCGCCCACCTCCTCCCTCCCGAGATCCTGTATACGGCCCTGGTGAGTATACGGTTGGAAACTAGTATCTAGGGCCTTGGGGGAAGATTACCTCAGGCTATTAAGGGAGGAACCCCAATATCTTCAAGATGCATTTGGTGTGCTAATAGATAGTGTACTTTCTAATGCCACTGTTAGAATGTACCCATCTAAAATCTGATGCCACTTATTATTGGGTGAGTATAGGGTTGGAAAGTAATATCTAGGGCCTTGGGGAAGATTACCTCAGGCTATTAAGGGAGGGACGGCCAAATTCACTCCTCGTATGTAGCGACCTTTGCCTTGGTTTCTAGTAGAATATCAGTACCTTGTTTCTTTGCCTTATTGAATATCAAACTCTGGGTAATGATGATTGAGGCGAAACATGGAAAATTGAATGCTTGAATGTTCGAAAGAATTGTAGAATGAAACACTAGAATTGTAGTTATCCTAGAATGAAACACTAGAATTGTAGTTATCCTAGAATGAAACACTAGAATTCTAGTTATCCTAGAATGAAACACTAGAACGAAACACTAGAATTCTAGTTATCCTAGAGTGAAACACTAGAATTCTAGTTATCCTAGAATGAAACACTAGAATTCTAGTTAGCCTAGAATGAAACACTAGAATTCTAGTTATCCTAGCAACCTCCAGATCCAGAGTCCACCGCCTAAACACTACACAACTGAGGTTGTGGGTCATAGTAATTTTTGAGTCAGCTGAGGCGGGCCGGCGATAGCACGTTGAATGTGCCAGTTACACATTAAGGGTAAAGTCCCCTTCTCTAACAGGACTGTTAAACTAACAGCCTGTTAAACTAACAGAACTGTTAAACTAACAGACTGTTAAACTAAGAGACTGTTAAACTAACAGCCTGTTAATTTCCATTTCATTTGTATACTGCAACTTGTAGGTGGATTTCACATCTAGACTATTAGGACTATTAGGTGGATTTCACATCTAGACTGCAACTTGTAGTATATGACAGTTATCCTGTTGATGGCTACATAGTCTTATGGGCCTGTTCACACTTGAACTTGAAGTTTAAGTGTGAACAGGCCCATAAGACTATGTAGCCCTCAACATGAAAACTGCCGTATACAAGTTGCAGTCTAGATGTGAAATAGCCCTTAGGGGCTAAAAAGGAGGTTTGTGAACACACACCTTTAACAATATTATACTGTGAAGTTCAACATATATCAACCAAAGTTCCTCAAATGGCAGCTATGCACAAGGCTCCAATTTGAAAGTCAGTCAACTGGAAGCTACTTCACAAAGCTCCCATTCGAGGAAGTAAATAATAAGAGCTTTTTGCACGATTTTCTTCACTTTTTTTTTTCTTCTTTCAAAAAAGAAAAAAAGATCCTTCACTCCTTAAGGCGCCTATACACAATCTGAAAGTCCAAATGGTAGTTTCAACCAGCAATAATCGCACCTCGGAAATGGTTCAATTGGTTCAAGACAGGTCATTTTGACAAATCCAAGTAATACCTTCAAGTCGGGATTTTGTAGTGAAAGAAAATCGACAGTAATTCGGATTCTATTTATGGACTAGTAGGTGGACATCATCATTTGATTTATGAAAAAGGTTTTTGAGATTATTTGAGGTAATTTGAGATGAATCGTGATGTTCCCATTGACTCTAGGAAGCCATTTGAACTAGAAACAATGGATCTAGCCAAATTCACTCCTCGTATGTAGCGACCTTTGCCTTGGTTTCTAGTAGAATATCAGTACCTACCTTGTTTCTTTGCCTTATTGAATATCAAACTCTGGGTAATGATGATTGAGGCGAAACATGGAAAATTGAATGCTTGAATGTTTGAGTAGAATACATTATAACTATGTACATTGTACATACATAGTCGGAGGTATAAGTATTATGTAGATAAGAAGTTTAAGAAGAGTATATGTACATTGTACATATTAGTAGTCCTTAAGTCGTTTAACGGAAGCTGGAATTGTACCTTTATCACATTACACAAATAAGTACCTATATTGACATTTTCATTTTATTTTTTATTCTTTGCGTTGTTTAAAGGCAATTTGTTTGGCCTAGTAAAAGTGGCTCAAAAGTTAATTTTACTCTTACAAGATTTTGACCGATAAAATTCAAACAAACAGAGACATCATGTAAAAAAAAGACTTCTGCTTTTCCGCAGACATACAGGGTGCTCTATTCCTTACTTCAGGAACACCCTGTAAACAGACAGCTTCTTAACTTTAACGTTTGAAGATTTTCTTCCACCCTTGACCTTTAAGAAGGTATTTAGTTCTTTTTATTTCATGTGCTGTGTGATGGGTTTTACGTCTTTTCTCTCGTCTTTTGGATTCTTTTTTCCCCACAAACTTCCAAGAAAATCGACTTGCAATTTTGCAAATGAAAAAATCCCTTTTTTATGTAATTTGTCTAATCAAAATGATGTACTTCTCCTCCTCTCTTTTTCTACTTTTTCCCTCTTATTTGCGGAGAGGGAAAATAAGTAAGTATTCAATTTCCAACTTTCAGATTTCCTTTTAAACTCTTGGATATCTTAAGGACCTTCTCTAGCTAATGAGCTTTTTAAACAATACGTTCTGACGTTCTGCGATAAATTCTGAATCAATGTAAACACACAGCTAACTTTGTACCGATATGTTTGAGTTGTTAGTGCCATGACTATTAGAACTAGAACTCGCATCTCAGGGATCCGCGTCAATGTTTCTTTTTTTTTTTTGTTCTAATTTTCGTCAAAGTTAATTTCCCTTTTTTCATGTCCCAGTTTTTAGCCCAGTACGATAGTAATAAAAAGGTATAAGGGACGGGCTACTGTATTCGCTTCGGTGTCACCTGATACAGTTTCCTCTATCAAACCTGATACAGTTTCCTTTATCAAACCTGATACAGTTTCCTTTATCAAACCTGATACAGTTTCCTTTATCAAACCTGTTACAGTTTCCTCTATCAAACCTGATACAGTTTCCTTTATCAAACCTGTTACAGTTTCCTTTATCAAACCTGATACAGTTTCCTCTATCAAACCTGATAGAGGAAACTGTAGTACTATTAAATTAGTTTTAGATGGACGTACATAATTGAAATTGTCATAAATTGTAAAATAAAATTATATTGTGTCAAACATTAAAATAAAATATAATTATTCTATTCAACACGTGCCTCTTCAATTAAAATTCAAACGAGGAAACTGTAGTACTATTAAATTAGTTTTAGATGGACGTACATAATTGAAATTGTCATAAATTGTAAAATAAGGGACGTTAAACAGGGAGTAGACCAGCTTAGTCTCGCTGGGGGACTATTATAAACAGGGAGTATACCAGCCTGAATTTCCCTTGCTAAAGAAATAGCAAAGGTTGAGAGGGAAGGGCATCCACTCGTAAAATTTGTAGCCAAAACCAAATGTCAGCCCAAAGCAATTACCCTGGTTAGGGCTGATTGGGAGGCTGTGTCGTTTGCCGCTGTCAGGTCCTCTTGGGTGCAGGTTTGAATAGGGATCGTTCAAATATGAACTTTCTCAGCAGTCAACCTCAAAAAAATATCCTCCGCAGTGCAAGTGTTAAAACGAGACTTTAATAATGACGGGGGATTTGAGGCTTTTCTGTTCATATATTTTCAAGCAAGGTATTAAAATATTTTGAAAAGAAAGATGATGAAGATTCTTTGCATATGAAAACCTGACGAAGAATTCCCCCAGCTGATGTTCCGCATCATTAAATATGCCAAGGACTAGTAGAATAAACTGAGGCCTGGTTCCAGAATGAAGTCCTTGGAGCCTGCGGCAGTGGCACGTTGAAGCCACCCCTTCTCATCGGTTTGGTTACGGGATCGAGCGGATTTCGACCTCAATTTCATGTCTTCTGACAATTTCATTTGTCCATACACGGTGGGTTTTCAGTCAGCTATGTGTGACATAATTCTTGGGTGGATCATGCCCATGATTAATTCACCGAGTGTAGGGTTGATATTCAGGTGTGACTTGAAGGAAGTTAGAAACGTCTGTGGTTGGTATTGGTTTACCCCCGGAGTCCTCAGGGATCATTCTTCCGGGAGGCCGGAAGCTAATTGGCTCACGGTCCATCAGTATCTAGACGGGTGATCATCTGGGCAATGGCGTTCTGTTCGTTTCCCCACCTACTCAGGTTGGGTGATTTTATGTGAGGAAGCGGGTACCTTGTCGGTCAAAAGGAGTTTAAAATCCCCGTCACTTAAAACCTTAGTAATTATACAGTGACGTTAAAACCATAAAAGGTAACAGCTTAACACTCGGATTTCCATTTCCGAAATCCACCTTTTCCTTCCCACATTTTATTGAATAGGGCCCCAATTTTTTGAGATGAAGTTCGCACGGGGGGATGGAAAATAAAAATGGTAGACATTTTCTTTTTTCAAGTGCTCGAGACTTGTGGTAGGCACAGTTTTTTTATGCTTTTTCAAGATGGAAAATAAAAATGGTAGACATTTTCTTTTTTCAAGTGCTCGAGACTTGTGGTAGGCACAGTTTTTTTATGCTTTTTCAAAATAAGGAGGATTTTTTTTTTCTTCTCTCCTTTTCTTTCTCAATAAAATGTTATTATTTATTTTTTGAAAGGAAATTCGCAACTTTCTTGTTCGAGGAAGTGAAGGAAGTCTTAATGTGACTTACAAGTGTCCACTTCTCTTTTCTCCTTGTCCTCTCTTCCTCCTCCTTAGCATCTCTTTCTCTTCATTGCCCCCGCTTTCTCTTGTTCTCTCATTTTCCAAAAGAGAAAAAGAGCTCCTCATTCTGATTCTTTTCTTCTCGCCACTTATTTTAGGTTTTCTTCCTCTCCTCTCCACTCTCTCATGTTTCTATATCCCATTGCCCCCGCTTTCTCTTGTTCTCTCATTTTCCAAAAGAGAAAAGAGCTCCTCATTCTGATTCTTTTCTTCTCGCCACTTATTTTAGGTTTTCTTCCTCTCCTCTCCACTCTCTCATGTTTCTATATCCGAAAATCTTCTTCTTCCCTGTTCCTGTATTTTTCCTGTTTCTTCCACTCTTTATTTTCTTTTCTGTTTACCACTTTAGCAGCGCATATACTCTGTTCGATCGAAATCGGTCGACTTTTTCATTCCATCAAAATTCTTTCATCCTACTTCGATTCTTATTCTACGTTCCGTGTCCAGCTCGTCCGTGAAATCTTGTCCATCCAGAAAAGAGTAGTCTCTTTTGCATGCAAAAGGTCTCCGTGCAGGGTTTCTCCAAGAGAGGACATACAAGTAAATGTTGATAGATTCTTACGTAACTTTGTGAAGATTCATCTTGAAAAAGAAGAACACAATAACTTTTACTCTTCACAGTTGGGGGAGGGGTTTTTTATTGTTTATTCAAACTGGTCAATTTGTTCCCCTTTTTTGTTAGCTTTCTTTTTCTTATGTGCAATTTTTTACAGTTTACACTGATGATGCCAGCAATGGCGAAACCTTCTTTTCTGTTTACCACTTTAGCAGCGCATATACTCTGTTCGATCGAAATCGGTCAACTTTTTCATTCCATCAAAATTCTTTCATCCTACTTCGATTCTTATTCTACGTTTTCTTTTCTGTTTACCACTTTGGCAGCGCATATACTCTGTTCGATCGAAATCGGTCAACTTTTTCATTCCATCAAAATTCTTTCATCCTACTTCGATTCTTATTCTACGTTCCGTGTCCAGCTCGTCCGTGAAATCTTGTCTCTCCAGAAAAGAGCAGTCTGGATGGCCGTGTCATTTGCATGCAAAAGGTCCCCGTGCAGGGTTTCTCCAAGAGAGGACATACAAGTAAATGAGCAAGTTTGCCATATTCCCTCAGATTATCAGAGACAGCAGGTAAAACACCTCATTTTTCCAAGTTGGACGTCGATCGACTTCTGTCGAATGTAGTGTGGACGAACCTTGGAAGATTGCCTCAGGCTATTAAGGGAGGAATCAGAATATCTTCGAAATACCCCACAGTATCTTTCACATCTTTCAATTTCAAAGTTATATTTGGTATGCTAGAGGCTATCACAATGTCTTCAAGATATCCCCGTGTGTTACATAATTTTCAAGATAACCTTAAACCACTGCATATCAAGTATATCGGGGATCGGGGATAGCAGCTTAACTCCATACACTAAAAGCCCACTTTGAGGCTTAGGTGTAGAGACAAACAGCCCCAAAGGATGGGTTAAGCTTCTACGAATCAAGGCTCACGGTATATCACCTAGGAAATGTGAAAGGGGCCTTCACTATGCTCCACATTAGGTCAAGATTGTGTCAGACCGTTTCCCATTTTGTCGTACGTGTCAACAAACATTGCCAATAAATGACAGTATTATTCTTAAGATACATTTGGTATGCTAGATGCAGCTGGCAGTTCTTTTGAATTGTTGCACGAAGGAAGTGAGTTCTAACTTTTGGTAACTCGAGGATTTTACTGGACAGAAATGTAGAGGTGGGAGAGAAAGAAGAGAAGAGAGAGGGACGAGATAGAGAAGAAAGGGAAATAGAAAGAAGAAAAAGAGTTGGAAGTAGAGTTGGAAAAGACAGAGAAAAGGGAGGAACTAGAAAAAGAAAGATAAAATGGAAGGCAGAAAGTGAGGAAAAAAAGAAAGGAAAGAAAGAGATATGAGAAATGAGAGAAGGAAAAGGAAAAAGAAAGAGGATGAGAAAGAAGTGGAGACAGAAGAGTAAGACATGAAAAATGAGAGAGAGAGAAACCTCTTTCTGTGTTCCCTCTCTCCCTTCTCCCTCGTTCTCTGCTCCCTCCCTTTCACCTTTCTTGGTATAAGTAGGGCCATCGGCTTTAATAAACGCCCTTGGTCACTGCGACCTGGTTAGATCTTTTGTGACAAAGAAAGATTCGATGAGAAAGAAGAGGACACGGAAAGAAGAACTTTATTTTCCTTTTGGGGAGGGGGAGGGGTTGGAAGCACTCTTGGTTTCCGGCCCTCTTATGACTCCTCTCTGATCCGGATCGGGCCTGATAAGCTTTGAATAGCTTGTGTATGTGAAAATGGAATTTTGTGTGTGTATGTGTGTTTACATAGGGATTACATGGAAGTTAAGTTGCACACATAAATACGTATAGATACATAGATGCAATTCACAGAGTATACAAATAGAGAGAGGGTTATACTGGGAATGCATGCGAGATTGTGCACCAAGCTCAAAATGCAGCTCATATTTTCTTGAGGAAATTCCGAAATCGTCGCTGCTGAGAGGAAACATCACATCTTGATGCCATAAAAGATCTTTAAAATGTGGCCTTAACTTTTACAACAAACAAATCATGTAAGTTCTTTTCTAAGTTGGCGTCGACAACAGAGAACCGACTATTGACCATAGCCTGAGTACCGACCGAAGAGAAAATGAACAAATCATGCTCATGAATAGAAGCGTTCTCAAAGGACGGAGACTTGACCATAACACCGACCGACCCCCGCAGAAAATCCAGATAATCAAGAAATTGAGCTGAAAATTGCTACTGAGATTTAAAGGACTTTGTAGGACCAGGGGCTGCGAGTTCACTAAAAACAGAATTAAAGAAATTTCAAAGTGGACATTAAGAAATTTCAAAGAGATTTAAATGTTGGTCTTCTCTCGACTTCTCTCCTAATACTTTTACCCAGCTTTGCTCTAGCAACGACTATACCTTTGGATGATTTGCTTTCCCATTTATCCTCTGAATCTACTTAACTACCATACCACCTACGCGGGGAACTGTTTACATTGTATCACACATGTTTCCTTACAAATGAGGTTACATGCTATCTCCTAATGATAACCTACACGCTAGTTTACCATCTACACCACGCCTTACCCATTCCTTCACTCCTTAAGGCACCTATACACCATTCAAAAGTCCAAATGATGAAGTTCAAGTTCAGGTTACATGTCATCTCCTAATGATAAGCTAAAAGCTACACGCTAGTTTACCATCTTCACGACGAGTCGACTATGTCTAGACATACCTTAAGTGACGTCCGTCCCAAGCAATACAATAACACTTAAGAGGTACAAAATACAAGGCAAAGAAGTATAATAGACGGTATAGAACTCAAGAGGAACAAAACACGGGGTAAATAACCATGATACATAGAAAGGGGTTTAGAACTTCCCTATAGGCGAGACGAAATGGTGGAGGGTTTAGAAGCAATGTTATAGAACTTAAGAGGAAAAAACACCGGGTAAATAACCATGATACATAGAAAGGGGTTTAGAACTTCCCTATAGGCGAGACGAAATGGTAGAGGGTTTAGAAGCGATGTTATAGAACTTAAGAGGAACAAAACACGGGGTAAATAACCATGATACATAGAAAGGGGTGTAGAACTTCCCTACAGGCGAGACGAAATGGTAGAGGGTTTAGCAGCGATGTTATAGAACTTAAGAGGAACAAAACACGGGGTAAATAACCATGATACATAGAAAGGGGTTTAGAACTTCCCTATAGGCGAGACGAAATGGTAGAGGGTTTAGAAGCGATGTTATAGAACTTAAGAGGAACAAAACACGGGGTAAATAACCATGATACATAGAAAGGGGTATAGAACTTCCCTATAGGCGAGACGAAATGGTAGAGGGTTTAGAAGCGATGTTATAGAACTTAAGAGGAACAAAACACGGGGTAAATAAAACGAAATGGTGGAGGGTTTAGAAGCGATGTTATAGAACTTAAGAGGAACAAAACACGGGGTAAATAACCATGATACATAGAAAGGGGTAACTTTCCTACTCCCACAGTAAAGGGTTTAGAAGCGAGGGTATAATTTAGTGCTTTATTTTGATTGTCCTGGGGAGACATGAAGTCAAATTACAGCATTGGTTTCATTATAGCTGAGGTTTGTGTATGAAACCCAGTTTTGAATCCTGTCAGACATGTTTCGATGGCTTAAGACTAGTTAACCCTTTCCGATCGAATGTCCTCGTTTTGAATATTTGCTTTCGAAACTGCTTAGTAGGGTGGCTGTCCATGATAGTGGTGTGGCTGTCCTGAACGAGATTACCTACTTACAATATTGTGGCAATAATTTTTGACTCCCCATGAGAGTTCCCTTGACGTGAAGTGATGGTAGTGTGTCAAGTACCTTGAGTCTAATTTGGTGATGTTCTTACAAAATAGAACAACAACAAAAATCTCTATATCTATATTTCCAACAATATGGACCAAAAGACGAATAAACAAAGAAAGCTTTTAGAATCTAAATACATCTCAAATAACCAAATAAGTAATAATAATAACTGAATAACCCATTTACCTTTTAGAAGAGCACTACTTTTCCCCCAAGAAACATAGATGTTTGTGAAAGTGTCGATAGGTATACTGATAGATAGATAGATGGATAGTGGATACACTTATAGGTATAATGATGTCAGTGGCGTGACGTGAGATATTCAAAAGGACAAGCAACCCATCTACAGACAGTTTGCCGATCTGCTATTGGTCTTATGAGAATCTAATAGGTTGAATAATCACTTACCATTTTCGTTAAGTATTTCCTTAAGTGGAGCTTAGCACACCCTAGGGACCCTTGATGGTCTCTACACTTAAGCCTCTTGGTGAACTTTTTGTGTATGAAAGTGTTGAGTAGTAAGTACACTAAGAAAAAAACTGGGGTGCCTGGAGCCCAATCATGTGACTGGGTTCCGGAACTCTAATATAAAACTCTATATCGAGAAGCTCGACACTACAATATATGTAGAATTCCAACAATCTAAATCAGGGGAAGTAACCCAATAATAGAGTTCTTCCACTCTAACTTGTGGTACCCTATCACTGATTTATTTCCCAGAAAGAGAAAACAAAAACCGTTAGAGAAGAACGAAACCCGTCTCTTCCCTAGTTCCCACTTCTTGGACACACCTCTGACTCTGACTGATCTTATGAACTTTCAATGGATCTCGTTCTTATAATATAAGAAAGATTAGTAGTCCTTGAGTCGTTTAACGGAAGCTAGAATTGTACCTTTATCACATTACACAAATAAGTACCTATATTGACATTTTCATTTTATTTTTTATTCTTTGCGTTGTTTAAAGGCAATTTGTTTGGCCTAGTAAAAGTGGCTCAAAAGTTAATTTTACTCTTACAAGATTTTGACCGATAACATTCAAACAAACAGAGACATCATGTAAAAAGACTTCTGCTTTTCCGCAGACATACAGGGTGCCCTATTCCTTACTTCAGGAACACCCTGTAAACAGACAGCTTCTTAACTTTAACGTTTGAAGATTTTCTTCCACCCTTGACCTTTAAGAAGGTACTTAGTTCTTTTTATTTCATGTGCTGTGTGATGGTTTTTACGTCTTTTCTCTCGTCTTTTAGATTCTTTTTTCCCACAAACTTCCAAGAAAATCGACTTGCAATCTTGCAAATGAAAAAATCCCTTTTTTATGTAATTTGTCTAATCAAAATGATGTACTTCTCCTCCTCTCTTTTTCTACTTTTTCCCTCTTTGTAGAATACATAACTATGTACATTGTACATACATAGTCGGAGGTATATTATGTAGATAAGAAGTTTAAGAAGAGTACCTATATGTACATACTAGCTGAATTCCGTCGCTTCGCTCCGGAATCCCGCTAGTTCATCCCGAGGCATGGCCAAACTTGTGGAAAAGGCACAGCCTAGAATGAAACACTAGAATTCTAGTTACCCTAGAATGATTGAAAGGAAAAAGTTCACCCTAGAATGAAACACTAGAATTCTAGTCAGCCTAGAATGAAACACTAGAATTCTAGTTACCCTAGAATGATTGAAAGGAAAAAGTTCATAGAAATATACTAACTTATAGGTACCTACAAGAATACACCTACAACAACAAACCTATGATTAAGTACAATATACCTACCTGTTTACTTCATCAAAATTGGCCTGAATGTTCGAAAACACTTACCTTGAAACAAACAAGAAGGCAGATTTTCAGATACTTTTGTGATAATCGGGCATTTTAAACAAGGTACCTACATGTTCTATTGGTATTTTGTATATTCTATTCCAGTCCACTTTCTATTCTATTCTAATCGTATTCTATTTTCTTTTCTATTCTACCTGTTCTACTTTACATAAATGGGTCAACAAGGAGCACATGTACCAGAGCCACCTCGAGAAATTTCAAGTTCAACTCTTACCTACAATACCTACCTATTATTTTTCAAACCCGTAAAAAACAATAATAATAATAGAAAGTAAAAAAAAAAGGTGAGGAGTGTCCTTAACAACTCTCTCTCTCTCTCTCTCTCTCTCTCTCTCTCTCTCTCTCTCTCTTTCCATCTCTCTCTCTTTTTTGTCTCTCTCTCTCCCTCTTTCTCTGCCTCCCTCCCAAATTTCTCTAGAACCTCCCCCTATTTCTCCCTCTCTTTCCATCCCCCTCTCGCTCTTTCTCCTTCGCTCTCTCTCTCTCTTTCTTTCTCTTTTTCTCTCCCTCCCTCCCAAATCTCCCTCAAACCTCCCCCTATATCTCTGTCTTATTCCGCCTCTCTCTCCCTCCCTTTCACTTCTCTTTCGCTCTCTCTCTCTCTCTCTCTCTCTCTCTCTCTCTCTTGCTTTGCATTTGCTCTCAAGTATATGCACGGGCGTGGAGTGAAGGAAAGAATGGTGGTGGAGTGTAGTGGTGGAGTGCTCTTCAAGTTAAAATGTGACACTTCACTCTCTCTACCTTTACAATGCCAGGACCAATACAATGCGAATGAGAGAGAGTGAGAGGGAGAGAGAGAGAGGGAGGGAGGGAATTAGAGGACGAGAAAAATGGGAGGAGGAAATATATTTGAATTATGAAATGTTGATTTAAAAAATAATAGGTTTCACCCAATTTGGACCTATTCCAGTAGGTACTCCCTTATCGCAGAAGTGAAAATCTTGACTCTTGGAAATATGTACGTACGATTTCTATGAATGCCGTGAAATTCTTTTGTGTATGCAATGTGCAACATTAGACTAATTGGTGGAGATGTCTGATTTCCTACAACCCACATGATAAGTAGGTAGGGTGTCTAGTCGTACCTTGGCCCCCGTTGTACCTTGGTCCCCTGGACTTTTCTGGTAACTGGCGCCAAGTAGGTAGGTACTGTCAAACGCTAGTCTCAATCACATTGATAAAGAAACTCAGACACTCGTTGTTTATCGAATAGTAACTAGAGGAAAGGTACCTATGTAGATAATTATGAATCCTATGACCCTAAAACCTATAGGTATAAACCCTATGAAACAAATAAACATATTGTACAGAGGACTATGACTCAGTTGGTACTATCTTGATATCCCTATTTAATACTGAAATGTGACCCCGCAGGGACACAACATACAAGAGGTAGGTGTCAGTATCCAACCCTGTGGTTTTGACACTATTGTCGACCATTGTGTTGAATGCATGCTCTGCATTCACAGGGCCGGCAGCAACAGGGGTCCTGGACTCACCACCAGAGATTGGAACTAGCAGATTCCCCCCCTCAAAAAAAGGGGGGTAATGATTACTACTAGTTTATTTGATGTTTGTCTGTTTTATAAAGGTTTACGTCACCTACTGAATTGGTAGATTATTCATGGCATTATTTCAAGAGTCACTGTATAACTAACAGATCTTTTTAGTTACTGGCTGAGGTCTTTAGTGACGGGTTAAGGTTAAGGTCTTTAGTGAAGTGGGTTTTACCCTCCATATCGGAGTACCTACCTTGTGTTATTATTTATTTATTGCACTCTAAGCAAAAAAGGCCTTTTGTGCCTAGTATTATTTACAGTTTGAAAAAAAAAAAAAAAAAAAAAAAAAAAAAAAAAAAAAAGCGGGGGGGACCCCCCTTTTTTTGATATTTCCCCCGGGGGCCTGACCCTGTATATTCATATAAGTTAATTGACATATGTTAGACAATTTGGTTCTGAAGTTATTTCCGCGGTTCCAGTTACACTGGGACAACCCTGTATATATTCATATGAAGCCTATTGGACATATGTAGACAATTTGTTTGAAGTTATTTCCGGGGTCCAGTTACACTGAGACAACCCTGGATATTCATATAAGTTATTGACATATGTAGACATTTGTTGAAGTTATTTCCGGGGTCCAGTTACACTGAGACAACCCTGTATATTCATATAAGTTATTGCCATATGTAGACATTTGTTGAAGTTATTTCCGGGGTCCAGTTACACTGGGACAACCCTGTATATATTCATATGAGCTATTGACATATGTAGACATTTGTTGAAGTTATTCTCTCTCTTTCTTTCTCTTTTTCTCTCCCTCCCTCCCAAATCTCCCTCAAACCTCCCCCTATATCTCTGTCTTATTCCGCCTCTCTGTCTGTCTGACCCCTAAAACCGGTGGGTGACGCTAAATCCGGTCTTAAATGATGGACTGAAGTGTTAAATGATCGACTTGTTAAACTTTTTCGCTTTGAGTTCATAGGTCGTCGCGACAAGTTTCGAGATCAGAGCTCATTTGTGTAGAAAATGTGAAAAAAAATCCCCCAAAAACCAAAAAAAAAAAAAAAAAAACAATTGTTTTTGGGGGATTCAAGTAAATGAGCAAGTTTGCCATATTCACACAGATTATCAGAGACAGCAGGTAAAACACCTCATTTTTCCAAGTTGGACGTCGATCGACTTCTGTCGAATGTAGTGTGGACGCACCTTAAACCACTGCATATCAAGTATCAAGGCTCGGGGATGGCAGCTTAACTCCATACACTAAAAGCCCACTTTGAGACTTGGGTGTAGAGACAAACAGCCCTAAAGAATGGGTTAAGCTTCTACGAATCAAGGCTCACAGTATATCACCTAGGAAATGTGAAAGGGCCTTCACTATGTTCCACATTAGGTCAAGATTGTGTCAGACCGTTTCCCATTTTGTCGTACGTGTCAACAAACATTGCCAATAAATGACAGTATTATTCTTAATAACACCATTTACCTACCTATCCCTATCTCCCTCCTTCTCTTCCTTCGTCTGTCTCTCTCTCTCGTCTCCCTCTTTCTGTGTTCCCTCTCTCCCTTCTCCCTCGTTCTCTGCTCCCTCCCTTTCACCTTTCTCTCTCTCTCTCTCCTCTCTCTCCCTCTCTTCTCTCTCATCCTCTTTTTCCCTACTCTCGCCCACCCTTGCTCTCTCTCTCTCCCCATCTCCTTTCCTCCCCTCTTTTTCTCTCTCCTCGTCCTCCCTCTCTCTTCTCCCCCCTCCCTCCGTGTCTATCTTTCCCTCCCCCTTCCTTCCTCAGGTCGAGGTTCTATTTTCTCTCTCGTCTCCCTCTTTCTGTGTTCCCTCTCTCCCTTCTCCCTCGTTCTCTGCTCCCTCCCTTTCACCTTTCTCTCTCTCCCTCTCTTTTCTCTCATCCTCTTTTTCCCTACTCTCTCCCACCCTTGCTCTCTCTCTCTCCCCATCTCCCTTCCTCCCCTCTTTTTCTCTCCTCGTCCTCCCTCTCTCTTCTCCCCCCTCCCTCCGTGTCTATCTTTCCCTCCCCCTTCCTTCCTCAGGTCGAGGTTCTATTTCCCGTTTTGCTTCATACGTGTCAGCAAAGAAAACATGCCCAATATTATGACAGAACTACGTATTCCTATATGTTTTACCCATAGTTATCTGTAGTACCCATACATAGTGGGGCTATTTCGTATATTTTCCTCTATATCTGTTACCTATATCCACAATAGGACAATTTCCTTCGTACACAATAGGTGAAGGGCTGCCATTCGAGTTTCGACGTCTGTGCATAGTGGGGCTATTTCGTATATTTCCCTCTATATCTGTTACCTATATCCACAATAGGACAATTTCCTTCATACACAATAGGTGAAGGGCTGCCATTCGAGTTTCGACGTCTGTGTCCTCTTCAAGTTTCAGGGAGGCATTTAACTACCTGTTGAAAAGTTGGGTCGAAGGGGTGTAGGAACTGAGATATCAATTTGGTGGGGTGAAAGAGCTCTCTAAGTGGGAATCTTGGTATTGAAATCTTAAGGTGTGTCTACACATAGTCGACCAGTCGATCGATGTCGACTGAACCGTCCACACTGCCTCGACAACATAAATTATTCTCGTTGGGGTGTAGGAACTGAGATATCAATTTGGTAGGGTGAAAGAGCTCACTAGGTGCCTAGGTGGGAATCTTGGTATTGAAGTCTTAAGGTGTAGTCCGCACATAGTCGACCGGCCGTCGATCGATGTCGACTGAACTGTTTACACTGCCTCGACAACATAAATTATCCTCGTTAATTGTCCTCGTTGATTGACATATCCTCCTTGATTGACAAAATTATCCTCGTTGATTGACATCGACGAGTCGACTATGTCTAGACATACCTTAAGCGACTTCCGACCGAAGCAATACAATAACACTTAAGAGGTACAAAATACAAGGCAAAGAAGTATAATAGACGGTATAGAACTCAAGAGGAACAAAACACGGGGTATGACAGAACTACGTATTCCTATATGTTTTACCCATAGTTATCTGTAGTACCCATACATAGAGTGGGGCTATTTCGTATATTTCCCTCTATATCTGTTACCTATATCCACAATAGGACAATTTCCTTCGTACACAATAGGTGAAGGGCTGCCATTCGAGTTTCGACGTCTGTGTCCTCTTCAAGTTTCAGGGAGGCATTTAACAACCTGTTGAAAAGTTGGGTCGAAAGGGTGTAGAAACCGAGATATCAATTTGGTTGGGTGAAAGAGCTCAGTGGGAATCTTGGTATTGTCTTAAGGTGTGTCTACACATAGTCGACCAGTCGATCGATGTCGACTGAACCGTCCACACTGCCTCGACAACATAAATTATTCTCGTTGATTGTCCTCGTTGATTGACATAATTATCCTCGTTGATTGACATCGACGAGTCGACTATATCTAGACATACATACCTGTCAGTCCGACCGAAGCAATACAATAACACTTAAGAGGTACAAAATACAAGGCAAAGAAGTTTAATAGACGGTATAGAACTCAAGAGGAACAAAACACGGGGTAAATAACCATGATACATAGAAAGGGGTATAGAACTTCCCCACAGACGCGGTATGCTAGATGCAGCTGGCAGTTCTTTTGAATGGTTGCACAAAGGAAGTGAGTTCTAACTTTTGGTAACTCGAGGATTTTACTGGACAGAAATGTAGAGGTGGGAGAGAAAGAAGAGAAGAGAGAGGGACGAGATAGAGAAGAAAGGGAAATAGAAAGAAGAAAAAGAGTTGGAAGTAGAGTTGGAAAAGACAGAGAAAAGGGAGGAACTAGAAAAAGAAAGATAAAATGGAAGGCAGAAAGTGAGAAAAAAAAGAAAGGAAAGAAAGAGATATGAGAAATGAGAGAAGGAAAAGGAAAAAGAAAGAGGATGAGAAAGAAGTGGAGACAGAAGAGTAAGACATGAAAAATGAGAGAGAGAGAAAGAGAGAGAGAGAGAGAGATTTGTTTACTTTATTTTTATCAATAAAGAAGCTTGAATAAATTTTCTATCAAGAAGTATAAAATAAGTGTATTGAAGTTACGTGACCGCCATATTGTAAAATAACCCCCCTACACTACTTTACTATACTAGCTGAGTAGCGTCATTTCTATTTACGGAGAAAGTAAAATAAGGGACAGCTCAATGTGTCCCCAAAAACTTGTGAAAATATAGAAAGGATTTAATATTTGTGTTTAAAATACGCTAAATTTTACAATTATTCCACTTCAATTCGAACCACCAACCTCCAGATCCAGAGTCCACCGCCTAAACACTACAGAACTGAGGTTGTGGGTCAAATGTAATTTTTGAGTCAGCTGTGGCGGGCCGGCGATAGCACGTTGAATGTGCCAGTTAGACATTAAGGGTAAAATCCCCTTCTCTAACAGGACTGTTAAACTAACAGACTGTTAAACTAACAGGACTGTTAAACTAACAGCCTGTTAATTTCCATTTCATTTGTATAGGCTTACCAGGGCTGCTGAACTAACGGACTATTAGGGGCTAAAAAGGAGGTTTGTTAACACACACCTTTAACAATATAAATAGGTACTGTGAAGTTAAACATCTATCAACCAAAGTTCCTCAAATGGCAGCTATGCACAAGGCTCCAATTTGAAAGTTAGTCAACTGGAAGCTATTTCACGAAGCTCCCATTCGAGGAAGTAAATAATAAGAGCTTTTTGCACGATTTTCTTCACTTTTTTTTTTCTTCTTTCAAAAAAGAAAAAAAGAAATAGAAATAAACTTCCAATGTGCTACATAAGAAATATCAAGGAATACAACATAATACCAGCGTCCCACATGATGTAAGAAGAGATTTGATATTGGTGTTGTACATAGCCGTATTAGTAGAATACAGCCTAGAATGAAACACTAGAATTCTAATTATCCTAGAATGAAACACTAGAATTCTAGTTATCCTAGAATGAAACACTAGAATTCTAGTTAGCCTAGAATGAAACATACACAATCTAAAGTCCAAATGGTAGTTTTCAACCAGCAATAATCGCACCTCGGAAATGGTTCAATTGGTTCAAGATAGGTCATTTTGACAAATCCAAGTAATAGGTACCTTGAAATCGGGATTTTGTAGTGAAAGAAAATCGACAGTAGTTCGGATTCTATTTGTGGACTTGTAGGTGGACACCATCATTTGATTTATGAAAAAGGTTTTTGAGATTATTTGAGGTATCGGGATTTTGTAGTGAAAGAAAATCGACAGTAATTCGGATTCTATTTATGGACTTGTAGGTGGACACCATCATTTGATTTATGAAAAAGGTTTTTGAGATTATTTGAGGTAATTTGAGATGAATCGTAATGTTCCCATTGACTCTAGGAAGCCATTTGAACTAGAAACAATGGATAGCCAAATTCACTCCTCGTATGTAGCGACCTTTGCCTTGGTTTCTATTAGAATATCAGTATAGTACCTTGTTTCTTTGCCTTATTGAATATCAAACTCTGGGTAATGATGATTGAGGCGAAACATGGAAAATTGAATGCTTGAATGTTTAGAAGATTACCTCAGGCTATTAAGGGAGGAATCAGAATATCTTCAAAATACCCCACAGTATCTTTCATATCTTTCAATTTCAAAGTTATATTTGGTATGCTAGAGGCTATCACAATGTCTTCAAGATATCCCCGTGTGTTACATAATTTTCAAGATTGAAAGAATTGTAGAATGAAACACTAGAATTCTAGTTATCCTAGAATGAAACACTAGAATTCTAGTTATCCTAGAATGAAACACTAGAATTCTAGTTATCCTAGAATGAAACACTAGAATTCTAATTATCCTAGAATGAAACACTAGAATTCTAGTTATCCTAGAATAAAACACTAGAATTCTAGTTATCCTAGAATGAAACACTAGAATTCTAATTATCCTAGAATGAAACACTAGAATTCTAGTTAGCCTAGAACAAACGCTAGTCTCAATCACATTGATAAAGAAACTCAGACACTCGTTGTTTATCGAATAGTAACTAGAGGAAAGGTATGAAGCTGTCAAACGCTAGTCTCAATCACATTGATAAAGAAACTCAGACACTCGTTGTTTATCGAATAGTAACTAGAGGAAAGGTATGTAGATAATTATGAATCCTATGACCCTAAAACCCATAGGTATAAACCCTATGAAACAAATAAACATATTGTACAGAGGACTATGACTCAGTACTATCTTGATATCCCTATTTAATATTGAAATGTGACCCCGCAGGGACACAACATACAAGAGGTAGGTGTCAATATCCAACCCTGTGGTTTTGACACTATTGTCGACCATTGTGTTGAATGCATTCTCTGCATTCACAGGGCCGGCAGCAACAGGGGTCCTGGACTCACCACCAGAGATTGGAACTAGCAGATTCCCCCCTCGAAAAAGGGGGGGTAATGATTACTACTAGTTTATTTGATGTTTGTCTGTTTCATAAAGGTTTATGTCACCTACTGAATTGGTAGATTATTCATGGCATTATTTCAATAGTCACTGTATAACTAACAGGTCTTTTTAGTTACTGGCTGAGGTCTTTAGTGACGGGTTAAGGTTAAGGTCTTTAGTGAAGTGGATTGTGTTGTATGGATTCACAGGGCCGGCGGCAACAGGGAGGGGTCTCGGACTCCTCACGAGAGCTAGGAGCCAGCATTTTTTTTTTTTTTTAAAGTGGGATGTGTACCTACTAATTTGTTTGTTTGTCTGTTTGATTAAGCTTTTAGTTTATATCACTGTCACTTCTTTGTTATTATGTATTGTTATTTTTTTAAATGAAATTATACTGAATGGCATTACTTTAAGAGTCACTGTATACCAGTATACATAACTAACAGGTCTTTATTGTGTCACTAATGGTCTTTAATGACGTGTTAAGATCTTTAGTGACGTGGGTCTTACCCTCCATATCGGAGTACCTACCTACCTGGTATTATTTAGTTTTGTAAAATATTGTTGACAGAAAACGCCCTTTGTTGGAGTTATCCCCGAAGTCCGGTTACACTGAGACAACCCTGTATATTCATATGAGCTCTTGACATATATGTAGGCAATACCCCATACAGCTGTATGCTTTGAGGAAATAGGCTCTCTATCTCAGCAGGATAAACAAGGTATATTCTGTTCTACAGGGGGTACAATATCAACGTCATAACCAGTGGCGTAGCGTGGTCTAAATTCAAGTGTAGGGCGTGTAGGGCTCATGCACAGGTCTATACCAAGTCCCATCACAGTACATGCCATGCCATTAATATTTATGGGCATTAGAGTGAACTTTTGAGTTGTATGGCCGCCATACACGCCATACATACACGCTACGCCACTGGTCATAACACTACGGTTTGATAGAGGGAGCTGTAACTGCTATGATCATTCTTATCGTTCAAAAAACGAAGAGACAAGGAAGACTGGATAGGAAAAAGCCAGCCCTTCCGAGATTGGACCTTATCTGTTTGGGATAAACTGCGTCCCGTACGGAAATCGATTTAGTGATTACAAGGCAAGAGCCTAGCTACCTTTCAAGCTAACTATAGCTAGGCTAGCAAAATGAAATTTTATAAATCGTACGAAATCATGCCTAGAAAAAAGTTCCTTTTGTATAGGTATGTAAAAAAAAATAATAACTCTCAGTTACAATTCTGAGCGAAGCGAAATAAGAAAGAAAAGTCAAAATAAAAAGCTCCAATTTCTTTAAGTCTCCCCTCCTTTCCTAATATTCTTTCTCCTCCTCCTTCTCCTCTTCCTCCTCCTCTTCCCCTCTGTACACCAAATCTCTTTCAGTCTCCTCTTTCTTCTTCCTCCTCCTACCCATCCATCCTCCATCTCTCTAAGTCTCCTGTCTGTTCTCCCTCTTCCTCTTCCTCCTCCTCTCCCCTCAGTGCTCCAATCTCTTTCAGTCTCCTCTTTCTTCTTCCTCCTCTCCTACCCATCCATCTCTCCAAGTCTCTTGTCTCTTCTCCCTCCTCCTCCTCCTCCTCCTCTCCCCTCAGTGCCTCCAATCTCTTTAAGTCTCCTCTTTTTTCCCTCCTCCTCCTCCTCTTTCCCTTCCTCCTCCTCTTCCCCTCTAGTACCCCCAATCTCAGTCTCCTCTTTCTTCCACCTCCTCCTACCCCTCCATCTCTCTAAATCTTCTGTCTCTTCTCCCACCACTTTATTCTCCTCCTCCCCCTCAGTGCCTCCAATCTCTTTAAGTCTCCTCTTTTTCCCCTCTCCCTCCCTTCTCTTGCTTTTTCTCCTCCTTCTCTTCCTTAGTAGTTCTTTCGTGTTATGGGATTTAAAAAAAAGACAAAAGAAATGTGAAAACTTCGTATACGACATTTTATATTTATATAAATTTCATTTCGGGCTACAAAAATATGAAAAATCAGTACCCCAATCTCTTTAAGTCTCCTCTTTTTCCCCTCTCCCTCCCTTCTCTTCCTTTTTCTCCTCCTTCTCTTCCTTGGTAGTTCTTTCGTGTTATGGGATTTAAAAAAAGACAAAAGAAATGTGAAAACTTCGTATACGACATTTTATATTTATATAAATTTCATTTCGGGCTACAAAAATATGAAAAATGAGTCCTCGGCAAAGAGAAGAAGGGGGAAGAAATGCCATTAAAATTAACCTAAACGGAAAGGCAGTAGGGCATTCTTTTTCATTTGAATCGGACCCTGGGGAAATTTGGCTTGATTCTTTCTGTTTTACTTCTGCTGCTTACGACTATAGAAGCTTTGTAGGTAATCACTTTTGTAAAGCTGTGTTTTATTTTTCTTCTTATTCTTCTTCTTCTTCTTCTTCAAAATCCCTTAAATTCTTTTTGTGTCGACACAAATGAAGGATTTGTGTTGTCTGTGTTCAATTCCTAGACGGTCCTCCAAAATGAGGTGGGTAACACCTCAGCCAATTTCAAGAGGAAGCATTGTGTTACTCTTTGACAGAGGTTTTCTGTCCCAAATAAGCTGTGTTTTATTTTTCTTCTTATTCTTCTTCTTCTTCAAAATCCCTTAAATTCTTTTTGTGTCGACCAAAATATGAAGCTTGGTTAGTTTGGACTTTGGAGGCCAGCACGTCTGTTTTGTATGTGGAAGATCCCAAGTTTGATTCCCGCCTGGGCGGATTTTATCCTGAACAGATAAGGGTTGTTCCCGGAACGGCTGGCTTTCTCCTATCCTGTCCTCCTTTTCTCTTCGCTTTTTGGGACGATAAAACCTCAGCAGTTACCTCTTGAAAAATTAATCACAATGCCTAAAATTCGTTTTCTGTCGTTCAAAGCATAAAGGTATTTATGGTGAATTAGAGAGCCTCTTTAGAAATTATGAGGATATCACAGCATTACTAATTAATCAAGTGCCTCTTTTACTATGTTTTACTTTCAATTTATCATCAGTCTTTTTAAACTGCTAATGCCGTCACTGGTCGCTACTCGGTTAAAGTGCTCACTTGTCCACACAAGGCTGAGTGCACCCCGAATCTCAAGCACAAATGAAGGATTTGTGTTGTCCGTGTTCAATTCCTAGCCTAGATGGTCCTCCAAAATGAGGTGGGTAACACCTCAGCCAATTTCAAGAGGAAGCATTGTGTTACTCTTTGACAGAGGTTTTCTGTCCCAAATTTTTTAAGCCGCCTTATTTTTTGACAGTGAAAATAATTATTGTCAAGTTTTTTCAAGTTTAGGTACCTACCTACTTTTTTTCTCAACTTTTCCTTACACAAAACTTGTGTTTCTTGTTAAGCAATGATTGTGTTCTTTGTGCGAAAATACATAAATTAAAATGTGTATTGTGATCGTTGGAAGCTAAGTTTGGTCCTCTCCTTTCTCCTTCGTCCTTCTTCTTCTCCTCCTCCCCCTCCTCCTTCTTTCTCTTCTTCTTCCTCTCCTTCTTCTTCAATTTGTTTTTATTTTTTGGTGATTGCCAGTTGTACTCTGTTCTTGTTGTAATTAGGTTTTGATGTAATCAATGACTGAAAACTTGGAAAGCTAAAAAAATTACCGCAACCTGCATTTTTCTTTCCACGACAATCATGTTGGGATTTGCCTTTTGTCCGTAATAACATGTCATTATTGGTACAGAATTGAACATTGTATGACATACAAAATAACATAGTGGAAATAACATAGTAAGTACTATCTAGTATCTAAATACATGACAAGCAAACTAGTGTATGACTGTAGTTTATGTAGCGATAAATAAGCGACAGGGCCGTACACAGAATGAGGGTGACAATGCTAGCCTACATACCTACATAAAGGTAACATTCGGAGTTTGATTTTCCCGGACATAGCAAAACAGTTTTACATTCCCCTCCCTCCTAGAATCTTCAATGACTGGAAACTTGGAAAGCTAAAAAAATTACCGCAACCTGCATTTTTCTTTTCACGACAATCATTTTGGGATTTGCCTTTTGTCCGTAATAACATGTCATTATTGGTACAGAATTGAAAATTGTATGACATACAAATAACATAGTGGAAATAACATAGTAGGTACCTACTATCTAGTATCTAAATACATGACAAGCAAACTAGTGTATGACTGTAGTTTATGTAGCGATAAATAAGCGACAGGGCCGTACACAGCCTGACTGGACCCTGGGGCAAACTCCACTAATCGGACCCTTTCGCAATAATTTTTCATAACAAGAAGAGGCCAGTCAACGAATCCCGAAAAGGAGTCTAGAGGGGAAATAGGTCTAACGGCCATCCAATTTTTTTCCGTTTCGTCCGATTTTATTCTGAATGTCCTGTAGCCAATGTAATTTAAATGAGAGAGTTAACGATTTTTTTCCGAATGACAAGTGTGAACGGGCCTTGAGACCCCGAAAACAAGGGGATATACATAATACCTACTTCGTACCTTTTTTTTTGTGGGGAGCCGGAACAATGCCGGTTTCGGGCCCTCTTAAGACCCCCTTTCTGATCCAAACGAACTGCCCCCCCCCCATATCGGCCCTAGTAAGCTTTGAATAGCTTGTGTATGTGAAAATGGAATTTTGTGTGTGTATGTGTGTTTACATAGGGATTACATGGAAGTTAAGTTGCACCGGGGCAAACTACATCAATGGGACCCTCCCCGAAATAATTTTTAAAATGAAGAGTAGGCCAGTCAAAGAATCCCGAAAAGGGGTCTAGAGGAGAAATAGGTCTAAAAGCCCGTTCCCGCTTCTGAGTTTCATCCGATTTTTTCCGAATGTCCTGTAGCCAATGTAATTTAAATGAGAGTGTTTCCACTTAAGGACGACACGATTTTTTTCCCAAAGATTTTTTTCTCGTTCCCACTTTTCCCATGAAAAGTGGGAACGGGCTTTTAGACCCCGAAAATAAGGGGAATACCTACTTCGTACTTTATTTTGAGGAATTACCTACTGGGAGCAGCCAACCATTCCTAACCTGGAAGGCCCTAAATCGCCTTCGGTCCGGAGTCTCCTGCTGCAAATATACACAGATATAGATAGATGCAGTTCACAGAGTATACAAATAGAGGGTTATACTGGGAATGCATGCGAGATTGTGCACCAAGCTCAAAATGCAGCTCATATTTTCTTGAGGAAATTCCGAAATCGTCGCTGCTGAGAGGAAACATCACATCTTGATGCCATAGAAGATCTTTAAAATGTGGCCTTAACTTTTACAACAAACAAATCATGTAAGTTCTTTTCTAAGTAGGCGTCCACAACAGAGAACCGACTATTGACCATAGCCTGGTATTGGTATAGGTAGGGCCATCGGCTTTAATAAACGCTGAGCCTGAGTACCGACCCAAGAGAAAATGAACAAATCATGCTCATGAATAGAAGCGTCCTCAAAGGACGGAGCCTTGACCATAACACCGACCGACCCCCGCAGAAAATCCAGATAATCAAGAAATTGAGCTGAAAATTGCTGCTGAGATTTAAAGGACTTTGTAGGACCTAAGAAAGTTTATGATATGGAAATGGAAGGTACAAGACTTAAGGGAAGACCAAGATATCGTTATGAAGACACTATCAAGGGAAGATATAAAGGCTAACCAAAGGTATAGCAATAGAGTCTGGTGGAGGGGCGTTGTTCATCGACCTGTCCTATAGGATAGAACGATAATGGTTATGTATGTATGTAGGACCAGGGACTGCGAGTTCACTAAAAACAGAATTAAAGAAATTTCAAAGTGGACATTAAAGAGATTTAAATGTTGGTCTTCTCTCGACTTCTCTCCTACTTTTACCCAGCTTTACTCTAGCAACGACTATACCTTTGGATGATTTGCTTTCCCATTTATCCTCTGAATCTACTTAACTACTTCCACACCACCTACGCGGGGAACTGTTTACATTGTATCACACATGTTTCCTTACAAATGAGGTTACATGCTATCTCCTAATGATAAGCTACTTTTACACAGCTTTGCTCTAGCAACGACTATACCTTTGGATGATTTGCTTTGCCATTTATCCTCTGAATCTACTTAACTACCTCCACACCACCTACGCGGGGAACTGTTTACATTGTATCACACATGTTTCCTTACAAATGAGGTTACATGCTATCTCCTAATGATAACCTACACGCTAGTTTACCATCTACACCACGCCTTACCCATTCCTTCACTCCTTAAGGCACCTATACACCATCCAAAAGTCCAAATGATGAAGTTCAAGTTCAGGTTGATAAGCTAAAAGCTACACGCTAGTTTACCATCTTCACCACACCTTACCCTGGTTTTACCATTCCTTCACTCCTTAACGCCTATACAGGACCAAGAATGAGATTTATGGACAAAGTGAAACATGATTTGAAGGAGAAGAAGTTGGAAGTTAGCCACGCCCAAAACCGAGGCGCATGGAAGAGGTTGATTCAAAACGTCGACCCTACTTGAGTGGGAAAAGACGCAGTAAAAGAAGAAGAAGACTGTACGGCAGACTCCGAAAATTTGGAGCATACACCTTCCGTACATCCGTGTTTGGACTCTCGCCCCCCTCCTCCCTCCCTGAGATCCTGGATACGGCCCTGGTGAGTATATGGTTGGAAACTAGTATCTAGGCCAATCTAGGGCCTTGGGGGAAGATTACCTCACGGGGAGGAACTCCCATGTCTTCAAGGTATATCTTCAAGATACATTTGGTATGCTAGATAGTGTACTTTCTACATTCTAATGCCAGCCACCATTAGAATGTACCCTACTAAAATCGGATGCCACTTATTATTGGGTGAGTATAGGGTTGGAAAGTAATATCTAGGGCCTTGGGGAAGATTACCTCAGGCTATTAAGGGAGGGACCCCAATGTCTTCAAGATACATTTGGTATCTCTCTCTCTCTTCTAATGTCAGCCACTGTTAGAATGTACCCGACTAAATTCTGATGGCACTTCTTATTGGGTGAGTATAGCGTTGGAAAGTAGTATCTAGGGCCTTGGGGAGAAGATTACTTTAGAAGCTTTGTTAGGTAATCACTTTTGTAAAGCTGTGTTTTATTTTTCTTCTTCTTCTTCTTCTTCTTCTTCTTCTTCTTCTTCTTCTTCTTCTTCTTCTTCTTCTTCAAAATCCCTTAAATTCTTTTTGTGTCGACCAAAATATGAAGCATGGTTGGTTTGGACTTTGGAGGCTATTATCTTGTTACCTGAGTGGCTATTATCTAGTTTGACTACAATTTAATATTGTTTTTCATTCACTTTTTAAGGTTCGTTCCCGGAACAGCTGGCTTTCTCCTATCCTGTCGTCCTTGTCTCTTCGTTTATTGGGAAGACAAGACCTCAGCAGTCAGAGTTCCCTCTATCGAACCTCTTGAAAAATTAATGAAAATCCCTAAAATTCTTTTTCTGTCGTTCAAAGCATAAAGGTATTTATGCTGAATCAGAGAGCCTCTTTACAACTTATGAGGATATCACAGCACTCATAATTAATTAAGTGCCTCTTTTACTATGTTTTACTTTCAATTTATCATCTGTCTTTTTACACTGGTAATGTATGTCGCCACTGGTCGCTACTTGATTAAAGTATTCACTTGTCCACACGAGGCTGAGTGCACCCCGAATCTCAAGCACAAATGAAGGATTTGTGTTGTCTGTGTTCCATTCCTAGATGGTCCTCCAAAATGAGGTGGGTAACACCTCAGCCAATTTCAAGAGGAAGCTTTGTGTTACTCTTTGACAGAGGTTTTCTGTCCCAATTTTTTTAAGCCGCCTTATTTTTTGACAGTGAAAATAATTATTGTCAAGTTTTTTCAAGTTTAGTTACTTTTTTTCTCAACTTTTCCTTACACAAAACTTGTGTTTCTTGTTAAGCAATGATTGTGTTCTTTGTGCGAAAATACATAAATTAATTGAAAGGAAAAAGTTCATAGAAATACACTAACTTATAGGTACCTATAAGAATACACCTACAACAACAAACCTATGATTCACTACAACATACCTACCTGTTTACTTCATCAAAATAGGCCTGAATGTTCGAAAACTGCACTAACCCTGAAACAAACAAGAAGGCAGATTTTCAGATACTTTTGTGATAATCGGGCATTGTAAACAAGACACCTACATGTTCTATTGTATTTTGTATATTCTATTCCAGTCCACTTTCTATTCTATTCTACTCGTATTCTGTTTTCTGTTCTATTCTACCTGTTCTACTTTACCAAAATGGGTCAACAAGGAGCACATGTACCAGAGCCACCTCGAGAAATTTCAAGTTCAACTCTTGCCTACAATACCTACCTATTATTTTTCAAACCCGTAAAAAACAATAATAATAATAGAAAGTAAAAAAAAGGTGAGGAGTGTCCTTAACAACTCTCTCTCTCTTTCCATCTCTCTCTCCCTCTTTCTCTGCCTCCCTCCCAAATTTCTCTAGAACCTCCCCCCATTTCTCCCTCTCTTTCCATCCCCCTCTCGCTCTTTCTCCTTCGCTCTCTCTCTCTCTCTTTCTTTCTCTTTTTCTCTCCCTCCCTCCCAAATCTTCCTCAAACCTCCCCCTATATCTCTGTCTTATTCCGCCTCTCTCTCCCTCCCTTTCACTTCTCTTTCGCGCGCTCTCTCTCTCTCTCTCTCTCTCTCTCTCTCTCTCTCTCTCTCTCTCTCTCTCTTGTCTTTTCTTTGCTCTCAAGTATATGCACGGGCGTGGAGTGAAGGAAAGAATGGTGGTGGAGTGTAGTGGTGGAGTGCTCTTCAAGTTAAAATGTGACACTTCACTCTCTCTACCTTTACAATGCCAGGACCAATACAATGCGAATGAGAGAGAGTGAGAGGGAGAGAGAGAGAGGGAGGGAGGGAATTAGAGGACGAGAAAAATGGGAGGAGGAAATATATTTGAATTATGAAATGTTGATTTAAAAAATAATAGGTTTCACCCAATTTGGACCTATTCCAGTAGGTACTCCCTTATCGCAGAAGTGAAAATCTTGACTCTTGGAAATATGTACGTACGATTTCTATGAATGCCGTGAAATTCTTTTCGGAGTGCTCTTCAAATTAAAATGTGACACTTCACTCTCTCTACCTTTACAATGCCAGGACCAATACAATGCGAATGAGAGAGAAAAGAGGGAGAGAGTGAAGTAGAGAATTAAAAGGAAGGAGGGAGAGAGAGAGAGGAGAGGGAGGAAGGGAGAGAGAGAGGGAGGGAGGGAATTAGAGGACGAGAAAAATGGGAGGAGGAAATATATTTGAATTATGAAATGTTGATTTAAAAAATAACCTTCCACTCAAGAGTCTATTATTATTATTTCAATTGACAATATACCTTTCCCTCTTTCCCTTCAGAGCTGCGGTCAAAAACGTGAACCCCTCCTCGTACGACGTCCTTATCAGAAGGTAAAACTCTTTCCCAACTCTTTTCCTGTAACACACTCTCCCGACTCTTGACTCCTAGATAAGAATCCTGTGACTCCTGAGGGACCACAGGATGGGAGAAAAAAAGAGTCAATATTTAAAGTAATAAAATGAAAATTTCAATGTTTGTTCTTTACACATACACGAGAGTAATATATACCTGCCTAGTTTTCTTTTTTTTTTTTAGGGTGTTTTTTAAAACAGTCTGTTAGTCTAAAAAAAGGGACCTTTATAGGAGAGAAAATATCTTCCAAATTCCAAATCTTACATTTAAAACTTCGACACTGGGAGACGATTATGAAATATTTAGTCACACTCTGCTGATGAGAAATAATAGGAGAGCAGAGAGAGAGAGAGAGAAAGAAAGAGGAAATATGAATGAATATGAATTCGAGGAAGAGAAAAAACAGTTTTTGTAGACAATGGAAAAGATTTAAAAAGAGAGAAAGCGAGAAAAGCGGAGAAAGAAATGAGAGAAAAGCTTTTTGATGGAGATAGAGGGGAGAGAGAGAGAGGGGAGGGAAGACAGAGCGAGCGAGCGAGAGAGAGAGAGAGAGAAAGAGGAAATATGAATGAATATGAATTCGAGGAAGAGAAAAACAGTTTTCGTAGACAATGGAAGAGATTTAAAAAGAGAGAAAGCGAGAAAAGCGGAGAAAGAAATGAGAGAAAAGCTTTTTGGTGGAGATAGAGGGGAGAGATAGAGGAGGAGAGAGAGGGGAGGGAGAGAAAGGAGGTAGGGGAAGGATTTGAAAGAAAAGGAGATAATTTCATTCACACATAAATGCACAGTATAATATTGCCACCTATACATTTATGTAGACAAAAAATATGTGTACCTAGGTATTTATAGATTCTAACTGTATAGGATTAGGTTCTGAAAGCTGGTTTCAAAGATTTCAAGGTATAAGTTTCTAGTGTAGACAGGTTCCTACTCTGAAAAAAAAAAAATAATAAAAATAAAGAGTGTTATTTCGTAGCAATGAAAAAAACGGCTACATTAGACGCAAAAAATATGTGTACCTAGGTATTTATAGGATCTAACTGTATAGGATTAGGTTCTGAAAGCTGGTTTCAAAGATTCAAAGGTATAAGTTTCTAGTGTAGACAGGTTCCTACTCTAAAAATAACATTAACAAAGAGTGTTATTTCGTAGCAATGAAAAAACGGCTACATTAGACGCATGTGGTCTGTGTCGTAGCATGCCCATTCCGTAGTATGCAACTGATGGGCCAGAATATCAGAAAAGGACTTTCAGGGAATTCGTAACGACCCTTTATCCGAGTTTTTTTTTTAGTTAACTAAAAAGTATGTCAGTCAAATGGAAAATTGTTTTTGGACGTTTTAGCTCATTTCAATTGGACTTTTTAGCTCATTTTTCCTCTGGCCTTTCCCTCTTTCCCAAAAACGTGGACCCCTCCTCGTAAAACGTCCTTATCAGAAGGTAAAACTCTTTCCCAACTCTTTTCCTGTATCACACTCTCCCGACTCTTGACTCAGCATATTTCAATTGACAATATACCTTTTCCTCTGGCCTTTTCCTCTTTCCCTTCAGAGCTGCGGTCAAAAACGTGGACCCCTCCTCATACGACGTCCTTATCAGAAGGTAAAACTCTTTCCCAACTCTTTTCCTGTAACACACTCTCCCGACTCTTGACTCCTAGATAAGAATCCTGTGACTCCTGAGGGACCACAGGATGGGAGAAAAAAAAGAGTCAATATTTAAAGTAATAAAATGAAAATTTCAATGTTTGTTCTTTACACATACACGAGAGTAATATATACCTGCCTAGGTAAATATATATGTCCTTATGTAAATATCCAGTATGTTTAACAATGTATGTACACCTACCTATCTGTTGATGTGTACAGGGTGACCTGGTCCGATGGAAACACGAAAAAATTCAAAAAGGAGCTTTTCCGCGGGAACTATAGAACCAGAAAAATGTCAAAAATATCGAACAGAGGGAGAAAGTGTTGTCAGTTGACCACACAATGTTGCCACTAAGAGCATCGTAAAAATGACAACATCGCATTCACATTGGCAAAATAACAATTCATTTCTTTGCCAACTTTAGTACTCAGTATAGTTGGTGGTTCGAGTCCAAGTTATGGTTGGTGGTACAGTCACGACAAGCCTTACATTTCAATCAAGGAATTAAATTTTAGTGAAAAGCAGTCAACCACCTTATCACCCTGTATTTATAGGTCGGTATGCAGAGAGGTTAAGGGTGGGTACATACGTACATTATAAAAAATACATGCAGTGGGTGGTGTGGGTACCTGGCTGGATTCTCTGACCAAACTTGTTCACAATTTACTCTCGCGGAGATAAATGGAAAGCACATTGCTTGTCCCCACTTTTTCTCAGTTTTTCCCAAGTCGATTTTTAATTTGGTGTGACCAAAAACTGTCTCAACTTCGAGGACAAGTTCTTGTCCTGGAATGGAAGAGAGGAAAACGACAGGGTAGGAGAAAGCCAGCTATTCCTTATCTCTTTAGAATAAATTTTGCGCCGGGGGAAAATCGGAACCACGACTTGGCGCTTGGACTCGCTTCCTTCCAAACTAACCCGGCTGACAACCGAAAACTTGGTCTGGTAAAAAGCCTAGTTCACTTTTAATAACCCTGCTCCACCAGTTGGTTGTTGTTGTTATTGTTTTTTCTTTTTTTTTTTTAAGTGATCCTATTCTTTTTTTTAAGAGGTTTGACAGAGGGAACTGTAACTGCTATGGTCTTATCGTCCCGAAATCGAAGAGAGAAGAAAGACAGGATAGTAGAAAGCCAGCCGTTCCGAGAACGAACATTATCCCATCAGGATAAAATCCGCCCCGGGCGGGAATCGAACCCGCGGCCTAGCGCTTACAAGGCAGACGCACTACCAACTAAGCTAACTAGGCTGACTGGGGGACCTTAAACAGCCTGAAATTTCCCTTGCTACAGAAATACCTCCATACAGCATACCAGAGGGTCGACAAGGGAAGGTAAAGTTACGTAGTCGGTCATTTTTACCTTTTTTTTTTACCCTCAATCTCAACTGCTGAAGTTACTACGGAAATGTAACCTTGGATTACTCTGGAATCTGGACGGGTTTTTGCTGAATCAAAGTTCGGTGCTAAATTAGCTGAATTTTTAGGGCATTGGAGAATTTATCTCGTTTTATGGGGATGGGTTTAACTTTGTAAAATTGTAATGTACTGGTTTCATACTAGGTATCATACGAATTATTCAAAAATTTAAACGATGCGATGTGCGATACAGTTCAATTTTTTTGTCCATTCAAACAGATAATTAAAAACAAAATAAGAAGAAGAACAAGAAGAAGACGAAGAAGAAGAAGAGGAAGAAGAAGAAGAAGAAGAAGAAGAAGAAGAAGAAGAAGAAGAAGAAGAAGAAGAAGAAGAAGAAGAAGAGGCAATAATAATAAAAATACAATTAGTAATTGAGAGAAAAATCTGAAACCTAGATTCACAAGTCAACAATTAATTTGAACAAACAGCTTGGCATTTAATTATCTGTGAATGCGTTAAACAAAGCGTAAAGTGCGTTTACGCCTAATTATGTTTAAATGTATACTGTTTACGCATTCAAAACCGTAAAACAATAATAAAAAAGCGTAGGTACCTATATTTTACCTACGTACTCATAAAATTTACATAGTATAAAAAATTACTGTACATAATATAACATTTTTTTGGGTCTTTCATAATACATACCTACCTAGGTACCTACCTACCTGCAGGGAACCTACTTATTAGGTATGTACCTAGGTATTTTCAGTAATTTCAGACGTATTTTACCTGAAAGTCCCTAAAGGCGTATTTTACCTAAAAAGTCCCTATTTAAGGCGTATTGCACCTGAAAGTCTATTTATCTGTTTACTTTTGTTTAGTCACACGTTGAATCTTAAAATTTCGAACTAGGTACCTTTTGCCGCTTTCCTGAGGGCCGTATCCAGGAGCTTGTCGAGGGAAGAGACCAAACAGTGATGTAGTCCAAGCAGTAGGGGTCGGTGGATGCTCCGAATTTTCGGAGACTGGCCTACACTAAAGGAGAAAAAATAAGCTCGAGGGAGAGCCCGGGCCCCCTCACCCCCCCCCTCCTAAATAAGGCCCTGCTGAGGGATATTTTTAGCCCTCAAAATGGGCTACCGAAGCGACTTGGCACTCGACCAATAAAATTTCTGGATGGTCTCGAACTTTTTTGTAACTTCGTCCCTGGGGATAGGTAATAATGTCCTTTCGTTGGCTTGAGTGTCAAAAAACTAATGTGAGAAGGAACACAAATTCAAATACACCCTATATATATTAAAATAATAATAAAGTGTACCTATTCCCTTTATATGAATTCATCCACTTTTTTACGCCCTTTTTTATCCACTTTTTTATGTAGGTATGTACCTATAAACTTTCTCACATGTTTGTGTACTTGGTAGACACAAAAGGACTCGTTAACGCGATTCTCTCTCTCTCTCTCTTTCCATCTCTTTTTTTCTCCCTCTCTATGTCTCTCCATCTCTCCTTTCTCTTCCTCTCTCTCTCTCCCTCTCCCTCTCTCTGTCCCTCTTTTTTTTTCACTCTGTCTCTCCAGCTCTCTCTCTCTCCACCTCTCTTTTGTTCTCTCTTCCCCCTCCCTCTCTCTCTCCCCTTTCTCTCTCTCCGTTTCTGTCTCTCTCTCTCTCCTTCTCTCTCACTCTACTTCTCTCTCCCCCCGTTCCCCCTCTCTCTCTTTCTCTTCTTTCTCTTCTCTCTCTCTCTCTCTCCTACTCTCTTTTTCTCTCTCTCCCTCCCCCACCCCTCCCTCTCCTCCCTTTCTCTCTCACTTTCTCTCCCTCGCTCTCTCTTTCCACCTCTCTTTTGTTGTCTCTGTCTGTCCCTCCCTCTCCCCCCCCCTCTCTCTCTCTTTTTCTCTCGCTCTCTCTACTTTTTTTGCTCGTGAAATGAGGAGAGTGTTAAATGAGGTTAATTTAATTTCCAGCCCTGGATTTCTAATTATCCCTACCACTCCCGGAGACCTTTGTTTGTCTTTCTGTGTGTGTGGAAATGTGTGAGACATTATACTGGGTAGTTCATGGCAGCTTGCAAAATAAGGTGAGAGGGCTTCAAAATTTCATTTTATTTTAGATATTTCAGCCTAGTTAGCTTGGTTGGTAACGCGTCCGCCTTGTAAGCGCTAGGCCGCGGGTTCAACTCCCACCCGGATTTTATCCTCAGCAGATAAAGTTCGTTCTCGGAACGGCTGGCTTTCTCCTGTCCTGTCTTTCTTTTCTCTTCGATTTCGTTACCTTAGTAGTTGCAGTTCCCTCCAGCAAACCTCTTTGAAAAAATCCTTGTAATTTTCTATTTTCTTGTAAGAAGAAGGAAAAAAAATCCCTTCAACCCTGTATGTAGCTGAGATGTGAGAGTGTAGGAGTAAACTGTAAAGAGGGGGGTGACTGGGAACGAGCAGGGTACTGTGTGTTCAGGGTTAAACTCGTTAATGAGTGTACTCAGGGTTAATGAGATTATAAATTTGGGGACCTTTGTTTGTCTTTCTGTGTGTGTGTGTGGAAATGTGTGAGACGTTATACTGGGTAGTTCATGGCAGCTTGCAAAATAAGGTGAGAGGGCTTCAAAATTTCATTTTATTTTAGACATTTCAGCCTAGTTAGCTTGGTTGGTAACTCGTCTGCCTTGTAAGCGCTAGGCCGTGGGTTCAACTCCCGCCCGGGGTGGATTTCATCCTGAGCGGATAAAGTTCGTTCTCGATCCTGTCTTCCTTTTCTCTTCGATTTCGTTACCTTGGTAGTTGCATTTCCCTCTGTCAAACCTCTTTAAAAAATCCTTGTAATTTTCCATTTTCTTGTAACAAGAGAGGGAGAGAGAGAGAGAACTATGAACTACAATATCTCTTCAACTCTGTATGTAGCTGAGATGTGGGAGTGTAGGAGTAAACTGTAAAGAGAGGGGTGACTGGGAACGAGCAGGGTAATGTGTGTTCAGGGTTAAACTCGTTAATGAGTGTACTCAGGGTTAATGAGATTATAAATTTGAAACCTGGACGAGATGAGGAGAATTAAAAGGTAGGATAAGAGAGGGGAGAAGAACACAAAGAGATACAAAGACGAAAAGAAAAGGGGCACGGTTAGCCGTGCTCCCTTGCCATTCAGAAGGTCCCGGGTTCGAATCTCACCATCAACAAAAAATTTGCACTCGTTTTTCGATTGCAAATATTTCAACGGCTTACTTTCTGGTGTTCTCGTGTTGACCCAGCAGCCCAGCACCTAAGTTCTTCAATCGAGTTGCGACCAGTGGCGACATTACCGGTGTAAAATATTATATTGAATTGTGGGAATTGATTGCAAAGGAGGGTAGTAATGCCGTGATATCCACAAAAGTTGTGAAAAAGCTCTGCTTTACCACAAACAATTTGAGAGATTCATTAAGATGTCCCCCATTCAGTACCGTAAATCCACCACTGATTGCTTTATTATATTTTATTTCATATATCTATATGTCCCCCATTTGATACCGTAAGGCCGCCTCTGTTTGTGTTAGCATAGGAAAGCGACAGCAGACAAGTCTTTATTTGATTTCCTTCGAAAGGAGGGTAGTAATGCCGTGATATCCACAAAAGTTGTGAAAAAACTCTGCTTTACCACAAACAATTTGAGAGATTGAGATTCACTAAGATGTCCCCCATTCAGTACCGGAAATCCACCACTGAGTGCTTTATTATACTTTCTTTCATATCTATGTCCCCCATTTGATACCGTAAGGCCGCCTCTGTTTGTGTTAGCATAGGAAAGCGACAGCAGACAAGTCTTTATTTGATTTCCTTCGTGGGCGAATAAATGGGACACTTACCCTATATCCCCCATTTGATACCGTAAGGCCGCCTCTGTTTGTGTTAGCATAGGAAAGCGACAGCAGACAAGTCTTTATTTGATTTCCTTCAGCTTTTTCATTCGTTGCTCTCCTGTGTAAAATAATTTTTCCGATTGGATTTTTTAAATGAAAATATTGTGATTACTTTTTACCTTATTTTCATTTTTCTTCTTCTTCTTCTTCTTCTTCTTCTTCTTCTTTTTCTTCTTCTTTTCTTTCCTTCGTCTGGTGCGTCCCTTGTTATCTATCGTTTAATTTTCCAGTGATATTCCCTTTTTCTCTCCTTTCTTTCCCGTTTTGAATAGAAACGAGAGCGAGGCCATTTTCCACACTGTCTTTTGCTGGCCTTTTTGTTTTTATGATTAAAGATTTCTTCTTCTTCTTCTTCTTCTTCTTCTTCTTCTTCTCCTCTTTCCTTCGTCTGGTGCGTCCCTTGTTATCTATCGTTTAATTTTCCAGTGATATTCCCTTCTTCTCTCTTTTCTTTCCCGTTTTGAATAGAAACGAGAGCGAGGCCATTTTCCACACTGTCTTTTGCTGGCCTTTTTGTTTTTATGATTAAAGATTTAAACAAAAATTGGACGGAGAAAAAAGATGTTATTTTTTACGGATTCTCTCTCTCTCTCTCTCTCTCTCTCTTTGTCACTTTAGCTGTGCTCGTCAGTGGAAGTGGCTCCCAATTTGAATGTCTTCATATTATGTACTATCTTTTGCTCTTGTATTTGGATTGCCAAATAAGTATAGGTATTTCAACAACTGACAAATATGTAATGAAAATCACAGGAAGGCGTTAAGGGGCAAATCAAAGATGACATGGAAGGACAAGTTAATCACAATCTAAAGGTGTGTCCACACAAAGTCGACTGGCCGTCGATTGATGTCGACTGAACCGTACACACTGCCTCGACAACATTTACCTCGTCGATCGACGGCCAGTCGACTATGTTTGGAGTGTTTGGACATACCATAAGAGAGCCTGCCGCCAGCCTAGTTGGCTTGGACGGTAGCACGCCTGCTTTGTAAACGCTAGGTCGCGGGTCCTATTCCCGCCCAGGTTAGACTTTGTCCTAACCAGATAAGGTTCGTTCTCGGAACGGCTAGATTTTTCCTATTCCGTCCTACTTCCCTCTTCGATTTCGTGCTAACCCTATCTCATTTGTTACAGATAGATACAATGACAATGTGGGTTCTATCCCCCCCATGTTGGATTATATCCTAACCAGATGAGGTTCGTTCTCGGAACGGCTGGCTTTTTTCTATCCTGTCCTCCTTCTCTCTTCAATTTTCGGGACGATAAAACAAAAGTTACAGTTCCCTCTTACCAATTTTGTTGTTTGTTGACAGGCGCTGCTATCAGTTTTCAAAGAGCAGTTTACCTGGGACAAGACGAAACAAAGTTCCACAATTAACAAGATTGTCAACTTCACCAACATTGGTAATTATCAGCAAATTCCTTTTTGTATGCAGGATTTATAAAAGTTTTTATTTACTTACCTCTACAATTTTATAAGTAACTCTTCCCAAAACTCCCAAAAACTCATCTCAAAACCTTTTCCCATCCTCTCCTTCTATCTTGTATTTTTTTTTTTTTTTTTTTTTCTTTTCCAAAACAGCGAAGGTCTTATCGTCCCGAAATCGAAGAGAGAGTTAAGACAGGATAGGAGAAATCCAGCCGTTCCGAGAACGAACATTATCCGTTTAGGATAATATCCGCCCCGGGCGGGAGTCGAACCCGCGGCCTAGCGCTTACAAGGCAGACGCGCTACCAACCAAGCTGACTCGGCTGGCAAAGAGGTGCGATAGAAGAGACTGTAACTGCTAAGGTCTTATCGTCCTGAAAGCGGAAAGAGAAAAAAGCACCTGCACTGACATTGACAAAATGTTTCATTCATTCCACGTTCTCCCAATTCTCCCGTAAAAAAAAAAAAAAAAAAAAAAAAAAAAAAAAAAAAAAAAAAAAAAAAAAAAATTTTTTTTTCTATATAAAAACAGAAAACACCCCTCTCTT